>NW_020863869.1:0-22557 GCF_003713205.1 Coffea eugenioides
AACATTAGTTCAAGAAGTGCTAAACATAGGGAGTACACTAACGAAAGTAGAGGTGCACCTATGTGGTTTTTAGTGATTCATTTCATGTAATTTCACTGAAGAAATGAACTTGTAGTAATTTCATAACCATAGAATAGGTATGGATTAGTTATAAGTATAATTGATTCACTACGAAAGTAGGATTCAAATGTATTAGGAAATTACACCATAATTAGCCTAGATGTAGTATTCAATGATCCAAATATAACACTTGCATGAGTAGTTAGGGATACCACAACCTAAGGAGCTTTTATTTGTTAATTTCTTGTATAAGTGCAGTAGGTTAAATTTCTTATTATTCACTGATAGTCTAAATAATAAAGAAACTTTAGTAATACCGGTAATTGTTCACTCTTCCTTGTGGGATCGACCCGATATATACCCTAAACTACTAGTTGATCTGTATACTTGCAGTGAACGGGTGTAATTCGGTATTTTTTAGCTTGCACGTATGTAAAATACCCGTCAAGTTTTTGGCGCCGTTGCCGGGGAAGATTTGGCAATATCGGTGTGAAGAGCAACTTTATTAGTTTAGACATAATATTAGTTATATTGTGAATGTTATTTTCTGTTATTTTAGTATTTTATATGTGTATGTGTTTTATCACCTAGTCTTCTTACTAATTTTGCTCTTAAGTTGTTTAAAAGCAATTTTAGGTAATGAGGAGGGTAGGTCAATTTGGAGGACAAAGCTTGAGAAATGAAAGATTGGCAATGGATGGTTGCCTACTGCAAAGCTCCTTCAACAGAGGTAACCAAGAAATTACTGAAGGTATGTCTTTTGAAGATGGTATAAGGTGCTTAAAGGCTAAATTTGATGTTATGATGCTACAAGTTCAAATGGACACAATTATGCATGAAATTGAGCAAGGGAGGAATTTTAATGCTTTTAATTCTTATCATGTGATTTGTGACTTGTGTGGAGGTTATCATGCAACTAATACATGTATGCAAGCACAAAATGTGGATTACTATGATGAATTAGAGCATTACAATCCTTATTTTGATCAATACAGTGCTAATTGGAGCAATTCTCTTTCTTATGGTTGGGAAAATCAATGTGCATATAGTGATTATCCATATTTTTATGATTACCAATCTGAAAATGTCCAATATAAAGCAAAACCATCTTGGGAGTTAGCTATAGAAAAGTTAGCTAATGTGACTTCCGACCGTTTTGATAGGATTGAGAAAAGAATAGATGAATTAACTTCTCACTTTGGCAGAATAAATGAGCAATTGAATGCATTGTGTGAGGTTATTTCTTCTAATAAATTGCAAAATGATCCTAGCATGAATGGTAGGAATGTTGTATGTGAAAATGGATTGCATTTTGATGAAAATGATGAATCTCAATTGTGTTTCAATGAGCAAATGTCTATTTCACATGATAATATCTTTGGAACTAACTTTGAACCTCAAGAGGTGAGTTTTAATGACTCATTTTTCACCCCTCTTGAGGAGTGCATTGAAAGTGTAGGTTCTAAGGGTATTGCTGCCCAAGATACTCTCATGGCATTCCCGTTGGTAAGTTCTCAAGTGGTGCATATTCAAGGTAATATTTATGAAACACTTGGGATAGGTAAGTCAATTCCATTTCTCCTATCATTAGATCATGTGACTTTTGCTATAAAGTCACCATTTAATGATCCACCACGACCAAAAATGGTGGATTATTCGTTAACTAAGCCTCCTTGAAAAATGAGGTGAAATAGTCAAGCTATTGACTTTAAAGAAGCGCTTATTGGGAGGCAACCCAATGTTTGTTTAAGTTTATGTTATTTTGTGGTGATTTTATGTTTAAAGTATATGTTTGAGTTATTTTGTTATTTTTCATTTGTAGGTATTGGAAATGGAAGCAAAAGTGACCAAATGAGGTGAAAAAAGCGAAATTTGATCAAGGAACTCAACCCCTCAATTTGAGTAATTGTTGTTTTTGATTTGTTAGAAGGGGTTAAAATGCATATTTTGATCATTTTACATGTGCATGCATTGAGAATTTTAGCAAACAAATGATCTATGATGCATTTCGTGTGATTGGGGTACAAATGGTAATTTTTCAAAATTGGCTTTCTGCAAAAATTTCGCAGAAGAAAACGCACTTGTGCTGAAAACGCGCCTTATAATCGCGTTTTCAATTCTGCGCCTATACTGAAGAAAACGCGCCTCAAAACGCGACAGAAAGTCGCGTTTTCTAACAAGTCGCGTTTTCCAGCCTGATCAAAAATTGAAAACGCGCCTTCAAATACGCGACTCCAAGTCGCGTTTTATAACACAGTCGCGTTTTCGATCCTGCAAGATATGTGAAGAAACGCGACTTCACAAAACGCGGCTTGGTGGCGCGTTTTGATGAGTCGCGTTTTCGGAGGAAAAAAAAAAATTTGCAGATTCCTTGATTCTCTTTTTTCTTCTTTTCGTCATATATATTTTCTTGTACCTTGAGTTGCTTATTGTATTTTTTTTATAGGTACATCACTAAAACAAGGGCTTGAAGTTACGGATCGCCGTTTTGATGTCTTAAGCCTTTGTTATCACTTTTGTTTCTCATTTTCCATTTTTAGGTTTACATCACTAATGGTTATCCAATGGAACTCATGAAGCGTTGGAGATAAACGGACAATGGATTTTGAAGCTTCATATTCAATCACATCATAGGGGAGTATTACTTTCTTTATCTTGATTTTCCTTTTTACACATTGAGGACAATGTGTATGTTAAGTGTGGGGGGAGAATTGAGATTATATATATTGTATGTGATTGAATTATTAGTTGCAAATATTGGACTTGTGTTAAAATTCAAAATTTTTCTAAAATCTTGTCCAAAATTGCAAACTTGCCCCAAAAAAATTTCATATTTTTTCAATTTTATCCAAGGGGTAACAAGTTTCATACCATTAGTAGTTCAAATTCCTTCTACATTTGAGATAAATATATGTGATTTGGAAACTTCTTTTCTCATTTAACTTGGAAATGACTATTATGTGATTATAATTTTTGCATTTGTAGGAAAGTATATCTTTTAAAGTGGAGAAAATTATGCCTATATTTTTTTGCATATTTGATGAAATTTCTTCTCTTTATTGGATTTTATAAGTTAAGTGATAAATATGGTCAATAATTGCAATACTCTTCTCATGATTATGCTTTCGAGGGAATGTTATTATCTTTACTTTAAAAAAAATGAAAAAAAAATGAAGAAACAAAAGAAAAAGACAAAAATAGAATAAGATTTGTTCTACTCCAATGATTCTTGTACTTAGTAACCGGGAGTCTTCATCTACAAATGTCGACTTTCGCGTAAAACGGTACTTGAATTAAGAGTATGCAAAGCAACTTGAGTATGTGAAGTGTTGAGTAACCGGTGATCTTCATCTAAAAATGTCGATCCTCGCGTCAAAAGGCATTCTCACGTCTTAAGTAATATTTAGATATGTAATATTAATAAATATCTTTTTAAACAGAATTAAAAGATGATCATGAGTTTAGGAAGCATTATTATTGACCATATGAGTTGCTTGCTTGTGAAATCAGGTAAGGATGAAAAATCGATTTGAATTTGTTATAATGATGGTATAATTGGCTCTCCTTTACTTGATATCATGAGTACTTGAACTTAATTGAATAATTGCATAATGGTTATTTACTCTGTTTTGAGGAAATGAAGTTGAAATGCTACATATATTTATTTTCAAATTTTGGATCATTGTTGGTTTGTATTTTTATTGCTTGAGGACAAGCAATGGTTCAAGTGTGGGGGTATTTGACAAGGGTTTATTTTACGTATTTTTAGTGTGTTTTATTAGTTAATTTTGGTTTGATTATTTAGTTTTATAACTAAAATAACTAAGGTTTTGGTAAAAATCTACATTTTATGTTAAATTGGCTAAATATTGCATTTGTTGGATTTTTATGGGAAAAACTTCATATTTTGTAGGTTTAATGATTCAATCATCAAATGAAGTGCATAGAGAAGATATTTGGATGATTGAAGATGGATTAAAGTGGGGAAAATAAAATATGAAGTGTAAAAGGAAGAAATGCAATTTGAGGACAAAAAATCAAGAAAAGTCAGCTTTGACAACTCAGACATATTTTCGTATTTTGACTATATCAGGAGCTACAATGATCGGATCAAGGTGATCTTGGTACCATTTTGAAGCTAAGAGATATATCTGCATTTGGTATGAAGACATCAAAGTCCAATTCAGCCGTTTTCCTGGTCAAAAGGTCGAAACACAGAAACTTATCTGGATGGTCGAAAGCTGAAACCCAGAATTGACCAGTCTATGGTATTTTGACCATATCTCCGTCCACCGATCTCCAAATTATATGATTCTTGAAGCATTGGAACTCTAATTCAAAAGGCTACAACTTTTGTGTTTTACACAAAAGCCAGTTCGGCCTTCATCATGGAGAAAAATGCAGTTGAAGTGAGGTCAAAAGTAAAAACGTGTCTGGCAGCCGAATTTCTGTAATTTGCTCAGCCATTTTTCTCATCTTCACACTACTTTCCAGCTAGAGTTGGAGAGAAAACGTAGGCTGCACATGCTTCAGAAGACATAAGGAAGAGATATAGCCAAGGTTCCAAGTCAAAAGCCATTATTTTTGACTCCCTTAACAAATTCAGATTTGGAGAATCATAGCAGAAATTTTTGACTGGTAAGGGAAGGACTTTTCATCAGCTTATATGCAGGACATTCAGAATCATACGGGAGAAGTTTGGAGTCTGCAAAAATGTAGCTTTTCCATTCTCTTATTGTTAGATTAGTTTAGTATAGAGTAGTAGTTCATCCTTCTTGTTTATTAGCTAGGCAAAGATGAAGAAGGAGATGAAGAAGGCAAGGAAAGAGCTCATGTGACAAGGGTTATTTTTCCTTTCCAACTCTTTATCTTTTGTATTTGATTCCAAGTTTAGCTAATATACAAGTTCTGGATTTTATATTTAATATGTGTCTTTAAAGTTTATACCTTGGGTTTGGTTGAACTTTCTATGATTGTTAGTATTTATTATTTGGTTATTTGATTGCTATGATTTGAGCAAGTTATTTAGCACTTTGACTCTTTAAATCATGATTAATCTGGTACCATTAATTGTGATTATCTAAGGTGTTATTTCTACAATGAAAATTGAGATTTAACATTAGTTCAAGAAGTGCTAAACATAGGGAGTACACTCACGAAAGTAGAGGTGCACCTATGTGGTTTTTAGTGATTCATTTCATGTAATTTCACTGAAAAAATGAACTTGTAGCTAATTTCATAACCATGAGAATAGGTATGGATTAGTTATAAGTATAATTGATTCACTACGAAAGTAGGATTCAAATGTATTAGGAAATTACACCATAATTAGCCTAGATGTAGTATTCAATGATCCAATTATAGCACTTGCATGAGTAGTTAGGGATACCACAACCTAAGGAGCTTTTATTTGTTAATTTCTTGTATAAGTGCAGTAGGTTAAATTTCTTATTATTCATTGATAGTCTAAATAATAAAGAAACTTTAGTAATACCGGTAATTGTTCACTCTTCCTTGTGGGATCGACCCGATATATACCCTAAACTACTAGTTGATCTGTATACTTGCAGTGAACGGGTGTAATTCGGTATTTTTTAGCTTGCACGTATGTAAAATACCCGTCACAAAGGCGATGGGAAATTTTTATACATTATAATAAAAAAAAAGGGCTAAAATTATTTGACCAATGTACAATGTATCTAACTCAAAAACAAACTAAAGAGTTAAGCATATTTGCATACAATAGATAATATATGAAAGCGAAGGTTTAATAATTTTGCTTTTGAGAGGAAAGCAAAAAAAAAAATTGATTAAAATAATTATTAGAAGATTCTACCAAATTTGTATTCATTATTTGTTTTGGAAAATATTATTTCCACTCCCATAATTTATTTTATAATATAGTCTAATAAATGAAAAATGAATTATTACAATGATAGTGAGAGTGTGATTAATGAAAAGGAGTGCAAATAATATTTTTCATTGTTTTTGAATGTAAACAGCTTTTACTGAATTAATGGAGGTGTAAAGGTGATGGGAACTTTAGTTATTTTAATGAAAAAAAGCATAAATTTCATAGATAATTTATTTAATTTTTAAAAAAAGGTGGGAAAAAAATCCAAAAATGTATACCAAAATCAAAACTTATTTCAAGAACTGTACGCTAACTTAAACAAGTAGACTTTTGTACTGATCCTAAACATCCAAAAAGAGTTAAGTGGCAACTTTTTGTTTGTCAATAAAAGGGGACTAAGTGTAATGTGCTATTTTGATTACTGTGGAGCATTAGAATAATCGATTTAAGAGAGTTATAGTATCATAATTTGTATTTGGATACACATTATTTGGAAAAACTTTTCTTTTTTAGATACTTCAAATAGGGATGGAACTAGG
Source organism: Coffea eugenioides (assembly GCF_003713205.1). NCBI lineage: Eukaryota > Viridiplantae > Streptophyta > Magnoliopsida > Gentianales > Rubiaceae > Coffea > Coffea eugenioides. The sequence continues at coordinate 6,454 of NW_020863869.1, forward strand.
GGACAGGGAGGACCCTCTCCCCTCAAGTTTTATAAAATCTAATTTTCCTACTTTATAAAATTAAAAATTTTCAAAAACACTCTTTATAAATTTAATCTCTCAGCACCCCCTCCCGGCAAAAATCTTAAAAATATTTTAGGTTGTATGTTTAAGCTTGGATACATTAAAATTTTCCCTTCAAGATATATATTTTAGTTCCATCTATGACTTCAAGCACGTATGTCCATCACATTCATTTTTTCGGATCATGATTTTATTTTGCATACAATACATCACCACAAAAAAAAAGGCTATATGGGTCGTGGAATTAAAAGATTTTCCCAAATAATCAATATTATCTTTCACGGATAATTAACAAAGAAAAAAAATGCCGACTGATTGTAGTTTAGAGGGTAAAGGACTGTACTAAAGCGATATGAACTTATGTAAGCCATTGTTTAAGCCAATAACTGGGCTGTAATCTTATTCAAAGAAACCACCAACATATAGGTCAGTTCAACCGGAGCTTATGCGGCAACTAAAAGCCGCTACAACGGCTAATTAGCCAAATCCCAACTTAGGAGAGTAAGTCCTCTCTTTCCCAATTTCGCAAGGAATCACTCTCCAAAGTACATCAAATCACAGTTACCATTTAGTAGGAAGGTTACTTCTTTTATAAATACTAGTACCGTAAAGAAAGGAACAACTTTTTACTTATTCTTGATAAGTTGAATTCTCAGTGTTTGTTTTTTCGATTAAGCAAGTGTTCTCGAGTTTGGTTGTTGATTCTTGAAAAAGGGTTTTCAATTCTAGTCGTTGAAAACTCAAAGAAGGAAGAATTGAATAAAGAGATGGGGAAGAGCAGTAGTAATGATGATGAACGCCGTCTTGATTATTCGGGTATTGAACTGTACCCGAACTGGGGTAAATTTGATATCTTGGTTGCAGTTGCAGAAGTAGAGAGGATCAGACTGGAGGAGGAGGAAAAAGAAAGGAAGCTCAGGCGAAATCTTTCCACTTTCTTGAAACTTCTTGCTGAAAAAGAAACAGAAGAATCATCAATGGACAATGGTTCAGATGGGGTCGGTAAATTGCAGCTTCTTGTTGGTAAAATTGATGTCAATTTCACTAAAGGGAAAAGATCGTTCAGAAGGAAGACTGGCTCCAACCACACATTATTGTCCGAGGAACTTCCTTCAGCAATATCCCAGTTTGATTTTGAAGGCAAACATCAAGAAGATGATGGAAATCACGTTCTGTTCTCATATGGGGATATAATTAAGAAGCCCCAATTGAAGAGACTGGGATCACCCAGTGAAGAAAATTGTACTGATCATCAAGAAATAGAGATGCCACGTTCCAAGAAAGCAAAAGGGAAGCCTAGATATCCTGATGGACCATTAACGTCAACTATCAGTACTATTCCAGAGAAATTCAAGAACAGAATTTTGGAATTTGGGGGTTCAGAGGAAAGCATTGTATTTGTGTTTCAAAAGGTGTTAACAGAGACCGATGTGAAGACGCATTTCAGTAGGCTGCTGGTGCCATTTAAGCAGATCAAGAATGGGTTTCTGACTGCTGAAGAGCAGGCTCGTTTTTGGGATCCCAACCAGAAGTTTGGAATTGATGCCATTTTTGTTGATCCATCCCTTGATGAAGGCAGAATGAACCTGAGACGATGGGAGATGGGTAAAAAAGATGGTAAAATAAGTTACAACTTTGCATTGATCACTAACTGGGTCAAGGTTGTGCAGAAGAATGAACTGAGACAAGGAATGACAGTGCACCTGTGGGCATTTAGGAGGGATTTACAGCTTGGATTTGCTTTAATTTTAGTTTGATTAAGAATTTTTTATTTCTAATTTTGCGCTTAGTCTAATTGTTCATTAGAGTCTTGTGAATTAAGGAGATTTAGTTTGTTAGAGCAGTGTCCATTAGTCTTCCTTTACTAATTTTAATTAAACATATCCATTGTTGCCTTTGTATTGGTCAAAGAATGTTAATTTCGTTTGCAAAGAGTTAGAAAAAAAAATTGATGCAAATGAAGTATACAAGTAATAGTTTGATATTGGGTTCTCAGCATTTTAAATTGATTATTATGGCCTCGCTTTTGTCATTGTTCTCGAATAGAGTAAGTAGAGTTAATAATAGGTGTGGTTAGTTCGGTTGTTTTACTTGACATACACTCATACAGATTTGTTATATTTTATACTGTACAACAAAACATTGCATGAATGTTAGAGCTGTAAAACGAACCGAATCGAACCGAGTATCTCATGTTTGAGCTCTGTTCGTTAAGCAGTTCGAACAACGTTCGTGTTCGTTCGTTAATTTTCGAACTCCAAACCTGTGTTCGTGTTCGGCTCGTTAAGCAAAATTCGTGTTCGAGTTCGAGTTCGTGTTCGACTCGTTTAACATAAATGAGCCGTTCGCGAACATGCTCGAAATGCTCGAATCCAAATTATTTTAAGCCTTAAATATGCCATGCAAATTATTAACCATTCTCAAAAACAATTAAAGCACTAAGTGACTAAATTCTATTATTCATTAACTATATAACTAACATTAACATAAAAATAACAAATAAAACAAAGCAATTTGCCCTCCAAATATAAAAGTCCAGCCATAAAATTAACCCTAAAATTTATCAAATGATAATTATGTCCATGTTCGCGAACGTTCGTTAAAACTCGCGAACATACTCGTGTTCGCGAACGTTCGTTTAGTATGTTCGCGAACGTTCGTTAAAACTCGCGAACATGCTCGTGTTCGCTCGATTATTAATCGAACAAAAAAATTCGTTCGAACTCGGTTCGTTTAAGATTTCGAACGAGCCTTTCACGAACACGAACGAGTCGAAACGAACCGAGCTACCGAACAGCTCGGTTCGTTTAACAGCTCTAATGAATGTACACCATATCATGAAATGCAATAAAGTTGTATGAGTGTACACCAAATCAATAACAAAAAAGAAAAATAATTGTACCCATTGCACCTAATCCTAACCGTACCTGCCCCAGTCCCAAACTCATCATCTTGAATTTGCATGCATGCAATGACGGATCTAGGATTTTAGGTTGGAAGAGTGAATAGCCAAACATATAATAAAAAAATGTTATAGCAAATAGCATAATAAATTTAAAGTAAAAGTTTGTTAAACGATAACTAGCAATAAGATGTTTTTAGTCGTAAAAGACAAAGTATAAAATAAAAAAAAAGTAAGATATCTTGGATTCAAATCATCTTACTTACAAAAAAGTATAAAACAAATATAATATTAAATTCTATAGTCATTTTATTTCCTAACAATGCAAGAGATGTGACATTGTATTTTATGATCCTTCATTTGATCAAATACACGATTGTTGAATTAACATAATTTTCTCAAATTATTTCTTTTTCTACATCATATCAACGTATAACCAAGAACATCATCATTTCCTTCTTGCCTTCCTTCATCCTTTATTTATTAATTTTTTTGTTTTATTGTGAGTGGAAGGACTCGAACCTAATACCTCTCACTTACACTCCCACCTTTCAAACTGTCCAATGCTTCCCTCCTCTCCCCCCTCTTTGTCCCTTTATTTTGATTTCTTCTCAGAGGAAAGCATTGTATTTGTGTTTCAAAAGGTGTTAACAGAGACTGATGTGAACACGCATTTCAGTATGCTGCTGGTGCCATTTAAGCAGATCAAGAATGGATTTCTGACTGATGAAGAGCAGGCTCGTTTTCATGATCGTAGTCAGAAGTTTGAAATTAATGCCATTTTTGTTGATCCATCCCTTGATGAAGGCAGAATGAACCCGAGGCAATGGGAGATGGGTAAAAAAGATGGTAAAATAAGTTACAACTTTGCATTGATCACTAACTGGACCAAGGTTGTGGTGAAGAATGGACTTAGACAAGGAATGACAGTGCACTTGTGGGCATTTAGGAGGGATTTACAGCTTGGATTTGCTTTAGTTTTAGTGTGATTAAGATTTGTTTATTTCTAAGTTTGCACTTAAGTCTAATTGTTCATTAGAGTCTTGTGAATTAAGGATATTCAGTTTTTTAGAGGATTGTCTATTAGTCTTCCTTCACTAATTTTAATTAAACATATTCGTTCTTGCTTTTGTATTGGTCAAAGAATGTTAATTTCATTTGTAAGGAGTTAGAACAAAATTGGTGCAGATGAAATATATAATCAATCGTTAGATATTGGGTTCTCAGAACTTTTAAATTGATTGTTTTGGCCTTGCTTTTGTGACTGTTATTAATGATAGGTTGCAATTTTGTCATTAATTTAATGATTATTTTCCTTTTTTATCCTGTCAAATATTACATTAATTGGTAGATTCTACTTAGTTTTTATACCTTGTGCAATTGCAGAGATTTGGAGTAAAAAAGAATTAAAAGGCGTGGTTTTCTGCTGAACTTGCTGTTCGACATTGGCACGTGGAAGTTTAAGTTTTGCATGTCCGGAAAGCTCGAGAGTTGAAGTCTCGACAGTCGGACCACGGATGTTCAATCAGATGATTATTGTTGATCTTTCATTTTTGGATAAGATGGATTTGTTAAACCGATTCAAATTTGAATAGTAGTAGTAGTTTAGCAGTGATAGGAGACTAGTCATTAGTCAATTAGGAAATTTCCTTTGTTTTTGGCAGAGCAGACTATTAGCTAATTATTAGGACTTCCTATTTTTTTTCTTTTGTTGGCCAAAAGATACAAGGATACTCCGTTTTGTCTTTTCTTTTTCCTTTTCATCGGATATTCTTCTTCTTAGTTGCGGAGATTTTTTCGGCAATTGATTCTACAATTTGAAGTGGGATTTTCTCGATGATGATGAATTAAATCTTTAATTCTAGTCAAGGAATAACAGACGACTTGGTTCAATTTAAATTATGAGATTGAATTGATTTTACTTATTCCTATTATTTTCTGGTATTCGTATATTTCCTGCTTTATTTTCTTGCGGTTGTTGTATTATTCGATTATCCAGGGCCCAGATTCTAGATTAATTCAATAACCTAAAATCAATTAGAGTAATTAAATCCGTAATTGTTTAATTATTCTAAATTAGTGGTAACTGGCATGATTGGATTTGTGTCGGGGAATTATACGGGCTAATTTAAAAACAACCCTCGTAGCGTGTTGTTTGGTTAGAACAGGGTTTTTCTAATTCTTAAAGCAATTGGGAAATTGAAATCTAAGATCGTACCTAGGGTTATTTCACAATTAGGGTAATAGCTAACAGTCATACCTTGGCTATCGATAATTTAACGAGAAATTGACTGCCATCATTTGTTTGGCAGTTATAACTTGTTTGTCAGTTTATAAGTGGAAATATTATTGCATCGATGATCGATTAGGAGAACCATTTTCAAAGTTGTTTCTTGGCTAGGGTTTGTCCGATATTAATTAAGTTTTGATAATTACCATTTAATTTTTAGCAATTTACTATATTCAAGTAGTACAATTTATTGTCATTTTTATAAAATCTCCCATATCCTGAACTCTAGAAGAAACTAAATTCTCTCAATCCTTGTGGATTCGACCCTGTTTACCACTAGATACAAATTTAGTATTCAATTTGAGCAGGTATTTATTATTGTACAGACTCGACACCTATCAATTTTTAGCGCCGTTGCCAGGGACTGGCGTTAGTTAATTAGTCTCCTTTTTAGTTCATTTTATTTTTGATTTTTTGGCATTTTTCTGGTTTATGCCTCGTTCTTCTCGTATATCCGAATTAAATTTTGATTCTGAAATAGAGAAGACTATGCGTAAAATAAGGAAGGAGACCAGAAAACACAGAGAGGTGCAGTCAGTTGTTGCATCTCAGAAGTTTAATTCAAAATTTGAGTTAGGAAATTCTTCTGGTGCCACCTCAAGTGATTCCGATCAAGAAGACGCTGCCATGGCGAATGCACGAACATTAAGTGGGTTGGCTGCCCTTGATCTTAATCAGCAACCACTATGCATTACTTTCCTAAATTTAGATGATAATACTCCTTTTGAGTTAAAATCCGGTCTAATTCACCTTTTATCGTTTTTTCATGGTTTTTCAGGTGAGGAGCTCCACAAACACTTGCAAGAGTTTGATGTAGTGTGCACAAGTATGAAACCTCTAGAGATTATTGAAGAACAAATAAAGATGGGTGTATTCTCATTTTCCGTTAAAGACGCAGCTAAGGATTGGTTGTACTATCTGCCAGCAGGTAGTATTACAACTTGGGTACAACTGAAGAAGAAATTCTTAGAAAAGTATTTCCCTGCATCCAGAGCTGCCAGTCTGAGAAAGGATATATGTGGCATTAAATAGCACCCTGGGAAGTCTCTTTATGTCTATTGGGAGCGATTCTAGAAGTTATGCACCAAATGCTCTCAGCACTAGATAAGTGAGCAGTTGCTAATTCAATACTTCTATGAGGGTCTACTTTTCCGAGATTGGAGCATTATTGATGCTGTAAGTGGAGGGGCATTAGTCAATAAAACTCCCAGAGAAGCATGTGAACTGATTGAGGGGATGGCCAAGAATTCACAACAGTTTAGTACACGAGAAGATATCCAGACGCGTAAAGTAAATGAGGCAGAGACTTTGTCTATCCAGCAACAGTTGTCTGAATTAAATATCTTTTGTTAGGCAACTGGCTATAGGACACTTACAACAGGTCAGGGCATGTGGGATTTGTACCAATGAAGGATACTCCATGGACATGTGTCCAATGGTTCAAGAGGAAAATGCTGAGCAGGTAAATTGGGCTGGTCACGCACCCGCGCCAAGAAGGCAGTATATTCCATATTCTAACACATGCAACCCAGGTTGGAGGGATCATCTGAAGATTCTGAACCTTAGCTATAGAGGAAACGGACAACAGAACTTCATGCCAAATAGACAGTAAGGATACCAGCAACAGTACCAATCCCGACCGCAAACTTCTTCATCCGATTCGAGTCCTTCTTTGGAAGAGATGATGAAACAATTAACTGCGACCACTATGTAGTATCAGTAGAAGACGGACTCTAACATGGAAGAAATACAGAATCAAATAAGCCAGATGCAATATTGACCAACTGTTTGGAATCCCAAGGTCAAGAAAAATTTCCATTTCAACCCGAAGTGAACCCAAAGAATGTAAACGCCATGACTTTGAGGAGTGAAAGAGAAGTTAAAGGACCTGAACTTGTGACTTAGAAGGATAAAAATGAAGATCGGATTGAGAAAGAGCTTGAGGAGGAAGGAATGAGAAGCGCAAAGCCAGAGGTAATTCCTAATTCAGTGATTAAATTTCGATCTAATCCACCACATTTTCCTAGCAGATTGGAGAAGCCAAAGAAGCAAGATAAGGAGAAGGATATTTTAGAGATATTTCATAAGGTGGAGATAAACATTCTCTTGTTGGATGCAATCAGATGAGTACCAAGATATGCAAAATTCTTGAAGGACTTGTGCGTCAATAGAAGGAGGCTGAAGGGAGATGAAAGAGTTGTTGTGGGGTAGAACATGTTAGCAGTTCTCCAAAGGAAGCTTCAACCCAAATGCTGGGAGTCAAGTATATTTACTATCCCGTGTAGGATAGGGAGTACTTTTATTAGAAATGCCATGTTAGATTTAGGAGCATTAATTAATGTCATGCCAAAATTCATATATACTTTTTAAATTTAAGACCGTTGAAAGAAACTGGCATTATAATTCAATTGATTGACCGAACGAATACATACCCTGATGGACTAATTGATGATGTTTTAGTCAAAATTAATGAATTGGTTTTTCCATCTGACTTTTATGTCCTCGATATGGATGATGACCATTCCCCAGATCCATCACCTTTACTATTAAGTAGACATTTTTTAAGTACAGTTCAAACAAAAATTGATGTCAATAAAGGCACTCTATCAATGAAATTTGATGGACAAATTGTTCAGTTTAACATATTTGAAGCCATGAAATATCCTTCTACTTTTAGTTTTAACTCTCTTTTTGCTATGAGTGTCATTGATCCTGTGATACAGGGAGTGTTTGAAATTGATGACAGGGATGAGTTAGAGATAGATTTAATCAAGCACATTGAGTTACCAACAACTCATGGTATGGAGTTAAGCGATGAATTGTAGAATATAGTCGAGGCATTACAATCTCTACCGACCACGACAATAGGGTATGAGTTTACACCCATTTGTATGCTAGAATTTCACTAAAAATTATTACCCTTTGTTGTGCAGACACCGGTTGTAGAGTTGAAACTCTTACCAGATCATCTAAAGTATGCCTACCTCAGTGACAAGAAGACCTTTCATGTGATCATCTGTGCTAAATTGTCATCAACTCAAGAAAATAAGTTGATTCGGGTTCTTAAAGACCACAAGTAGGCGATAGATTTGACCATTACGAACATTAAGGGGATCAACCCTTCTGTGTGTATGTATAGAATTAGGCTCGAAGAAGATGCTAAACCCATCCAATAAACTCAAAAAAGGTTGAACCCATTTATAATGGAGGTAGTGAAAAAAGAAATACTTAAACTGCTGGACGTAGGGATTATTTATGCTATATCAGATAGTTCGTAGGTAAGTCTAGTACAGATAGTTTCAAAAAAAGCGGGGGTAACAATAGAAGCTAATCAGGAGGGTGCATTGGTGCTAGTCCGAAAACCCACCAGGTAGCAGCAGTGTATAGATTATCGCAAACTCAACACCATCACGAAAAGGATCATTTTTCTCTCGCTTTTATTGATCAAATGATTGAACGGTTGGCATGTTGAGCTTACTATTATTTTTTGGATGATTTTTTAAGTTACTTCTAGATCGCAATTGCCCTAGAGGATCAGGAGAAAACCATCTTCACGTGCTCGTTTGAAGTTTTTGCATATAGATGAATATCCTTCAGGTTATGTAATGCCTCTGCCACTTTCCAGATATGCATGGTAAGTATCTTCTCTAAATATGTAGAGAGAATTATAGATGTGTTTATGGATGATTTTAGCGTGTATGGTGATAGTTTCGATAATTATCTTGACAGTTTGAAACTAATTTTAAGGAGGTGTATAGAAACCAACTTAGTGCTCAACTAAAAAAATGCCAGTTTATGATTGAGCAAGGAATAGTTCTAGGACATGTAATGTCATTCAGGGGTCTAGAAGTTGATAAAACTAAGATAGCTATTGTTTCTACTTTATCTTACCCCGCAAGTGTGTGGGAAGTAGTTTTTTTCTTGGACATGCAGGCTTCTATCGCAGGTTTATTAAAAGCTTCTCAAAGATTGGAGCACATTTGTTCAGGCTGTTATAGAAGGATGTGACATTTGAGTTCAATGAAGATTGCAAGGAGGCGTTCGATAAATTGAAAGAATTCTTGACTTCACCCCCTATTATTCAACCCCTAGATTGGAGTCTTCCATTCGAAATTATATGTGATGCCAGTAACCATGCAGTGAAAGCAGTATTGGGACAAAGAGTGGAAAAATTGGCGCATGTTATCTAGTATGCATCAAGGGTTTTGAATAGAGTTTAGCTGAATTACTCCACCACAGAGAAGGAGCTTTTAGCAGTTGTCTTTACTTCAAAGAAATTTAGGTCATATTTATTGGGAACTGAAGTCATTGTATATTCTGACCATGCAGCTTTGAGATATTTGTTGACAAAAAAAGATGTGAAACCAAGGCTAATAAGATGGATACTGCTTCTTCAATAGTTTAACCTGGAGATCAGGAATAAAAGAGGATTGAAAATTTTGGTAGCTGACCATCTGAGCTGCATACCAGTTGAAGAGGAGAATATTCCATTGAGAGATACTTTTCCCGATGAACAACCTCAATTCTAAATTGTCTTGGTATGCTGATTTGGTTAATTACCTAGTAACTGACAAATTAGTTGCAAGTTAGTCTAAAGCGAAGAGGGACAAGTTGAAAAATGGTACCAAGTATGTCCTATGAGATGATCAGTACCTATGGAAGTATTGTGCGGATCAAGTCATATGATAGTGTGTAAGTGAAAATGAATTTTATTTAATACTGACTTTTTGTCACTCTTTTGCTTGTGGAGGTTATTTTGGACCAAAGAGAACGGCTCGTAAGGTGCTAGAAAGTGGGTTATACTGTCATTCACTGTTTAAGAATGCCTACATATTCTGTAAGTCTCGTAACAAATGTCAAAGAATAGATAACATTTGCCGTAGAGATTAGATATCTCAAACTCCCATGCTCTTTGTTGAAATTTTTGATATTTGGGGGATCAACTTTATGGATCCTTTCCCCACGTCGTTTGGTTTTCTCTATATAATACTGGCAATTGATTATATTTTCAAATGGGTGGAAGCTAAGGCCACCTATACTAATGATTCAAAAGTGGTTTCATATTTTATCAAATCCAATATTTTTGCACGTTTTGGAATGCCAAGAGCCATTGTTAGTCACAGGGGGACACACCTCTGTAGCAAAACGATAGCTGCATTATTCTAAAAGTATGGTGCCCTTCATAAGGTCTTAGCGTCATATTATCCACAGACGAATGGTCAAGCAGAGGTCTCAAATAGAAAAATAAAGTCTATCTTAGAGAAAATGGTGCGCCCCAATAGGAAGGATTGGAGTCAAAGGTTGGAAGATGCACTTTGGGCCTATCGGACTGCATACAAGACACCTATAGGGATGTCTCTCTATATGTTGGTGTTTGGGAAGCCATGCCATCTACCACTGGAGTTTGAACATAGGGCATTTTGAGCAGTAAAGCAGTACAATATGGATCTAGCAGAGGCTGAGGTTCATCAGAAGTTGGAATTACAAAAGTTAGAAGAAATTTGGAATGAAGCTTATGAGAACGCGACAATCTATAAGGAGAAGAGTAAAGCTTTTCATGATTAGAAAATTTTTAGAAAGACCTTTGTAGTTGGCCAGAAAGTTCTTCTCTACCAATCGAGATTTAAGTTATTTTCAGGTAAATTACGTTCATGTTGGATTAGTCCTTTTATAATTACTAATATTTTTCATTGTGGTGCAATAGAAATACAGAGTTTAAAGACCAAGAAGAAGTTTGTTGTCAATGGACACTGTTTCAAACTTTATTATGAAGAGTTTCTAATGGAAGAGGTGGAGATGATGCACCTTGACGATCCAACTCATGAGCATTAAGGGCGATTGACAACATCTAGCCAAAGACGTTAAAAAAAGGTGCTTATTAGGAGGCAATCCAATTCATTATTCAGTTGTTCATCAATTTTTATTATCTGTTTCAATATATTTCTTTGGATTTTTAACGTTTGGTGGTTCAAATCTTCATTGTGATGATTAACAGACTTCCTTCTTACAGGACATGCCCGCATCTAGAGGGCATGTGGTAAGGTGCTAATTCTCTATCCATCGTTAGAAGGGTTTCTATCATCATGACATGCTCACGCCTACTTGTCTAGAGAGTTCCTACGTCGATCTTGGAGCAGACTGACTAACATGATGTGCCTACGTCTAGAGGACACGTGGTAACTTTTAATTCCACAATTTCATCGTCAAAAGGGTTTCTACTATCATGACGTGCCCATGTCTTGTTCTAGAGAAGGGTAATTGAAGAAAAAAATTAAATAAAAATAATAAATTAAATAAAAATAAATTAATTAATTAAAAAAATATAAATTTTCCCGAAACCCTTTTCTATTTCCTTTTTCCTTCTTTCTTTTTCTTTTTTTCTTTCCTCTTTTTTTTCTTTTCTTTTCTTCTTTCTTTCTTTCTTCCTTTTTTTTCTTTTCTTTCTACTCTCTTGAACAACCCGAAACCCTCACCACCGCCACTCCAATTCGCGCTGCCCAGTGCCGTCTTCCTCATTGCATTTCGCCGCCACTGCCTTGCCCTGTGTGTGTGTCTCTCTCTCTCTGCTCAATGTTACTGCCTTCCACATTGCTGCGTTGCTAGTGCCGCTCGGCCACAACGACCCGACCGCTATGCAGCGCCGTCGTCCTCATCGTTTCTCGCCACCCTAGTTCGTATAGCTGGCCTCCTTTTAGGCTATCGAACGCTGCCATTCGTTCGCTAATTTCCTCTGTGTTAGTCATCCACGACCATCTCCGTTCCCGTCACTTGCCTGCCATCCCTAATCTTGGGTCGAGTAACGTGGAGGTATTTCATTATTCCAACTACGTGGTTAAAATTTTGGAGTAAATTACATATTTCTGGGATAATTTGATTGGCGAACTCCATATTTTCTGATTGCATTCGGGATTCGATATCATAAAAAAAAGAATTGGGTGAAAACCCTGGTTGTGTGTTGAATGTTGGCTTACAGGTCCTTGTCAAGGCAACTTGATTCGTGTTGGGTTGAACTTGTCCTCGATGCCATCTAACTGTTGATTTTATTTCCTAAATTATTTGGGCCTTTGCTGAATTTGTGGTTGGGCGAATTGCGCATTTAATTGTTAAATTGAGCAACAACAGTACTTGTTGAATTGGCTACTGATTTTATGTACATAGTTGATAGCTCCTATTTGCTTGATTGATATTTTCGGTGGACATTTGATTCATTGTTGGGTTCCTAGCTTGGGTGATTGGTAAAACGAGTAGTATTGGTTAATTGCTTTGTTCATTGGTTGATCGCTTGATTGGGTCGATTAGTGCACACAATAGCTAAGCAAAAGTCAACTTCTAAGTCTAAACCCCCTAAGGCTAAGTCCACTACCACACCCTAACCCACAAATCCCGTGAATGATCCTACACACCATCCGTCATCTTCGGGTACACGGACACGTCTAGGTAGGGACAAGGGTGTCCATATTTCTTCACCCTCACACTTTGGGGGTCATTTGAATTTCAGTAAGGCCGTAGATAAACAAAGATACTTTGTGTGTTGTGAGCGGCGGATTATCCCTTGCAAATCCCATGACCCTCTCACCATGACTGTTTTGGGTATTCGAGATGAGATTGAGTGGAAGTTTACAGCTATAGGGTGGAGATCTTTTGAGGCAATTCGTTGTCCTGCTTTTGTCGAACTGGTTAGAAAATTTTATGCCACTTTTGAGTTTGACTTGCCCACGAGGTATACTGTCACTACCCCAAATGTGATTCGATTTCATTTAATCGGTCATGAGTTTAGATTCTCCATTACTGAGTTTAATTTGGCCTTTGGGTTTATTGATTGAGAGTATGTTGAGTCTAAGGAGTATGCTGAGAGTGTATGTGATTTTATAGAGCCATTTTTCTCTCATTACACTGTGATTTGGCAGGAAATCTCGGCTGACTGGGACCGTTACAATCCCACCAGGTCCAAGAGTTCTTATCTCAAGGACCTGAGTTCTCATTATGTTGAACGCTTCCTAACTTGTAGTTACTCGGGTCAAAAGGATAGGTCAGATACATTTTCTAGACCCGAATTTTTCTTTATTTGGTGTATGAAACAGAATATTAAGGTAAATTTGGGTTGTTGGTTAGCTTCACAGTTTAAGACAGTCTTGGCTAAGAAGACCAAACCACTAATTCTTGGGTCGTATATCATGCATTTTGGCTGTTTGTTTAGAAGTTCTTAATTTTCAGGACCTTGATTTACATTTGGCTTGTGACATGAAAATTTTAGATGTGATTTGTCTTGAAAAAATGGGGGTTGTAGAGGAGGTAGATGGCATCTTTCAATTTATACTTCTGGGGCCCATTCGACCACTAGTTCGGCATTCCTCTACACGTGCAGGTCCATCTTCTGCTTCTAGAGATGCCGATGATGCGTCTAGACCTTTTACTTCTGCGCCTTCTCCACCGCTGTCCTCTGATGGCGACATTTTTGGGCACAGGTCCACCATATGGACGAGCGAGTGACTAATATTGCCAATCAGATGGCCCAGATATCCTAGAATTTGGCAGCCTACTTCCACCATGTTAGCTTCACACCGCCATTCCCACCTATTCCATAATTGCTTGAGACCCTCCATCACGTGTCCAGGAAAGTTTCGTTGTTCTGTTTGTTTTCTTTGCTTTATGGTTCCCATTGAGGACAATGTAAGATTTAGGTATAGGGGGAGCTATGGTATAACTGGTATTGCTCTTTTTAGATATTTTCCTTTTATTTTTGTTATTTGTTAGCATTTCTATGATTATCTAGGATTGACAATGGTCGGTTGACTCTAATTTTTCTATTAGCAAGTCTTAGTGATGATAGTGTATCAAGTCTTTGGTGAATGTCGAAGATTTTGTGACTTTTACAATTTTTAGTTAACTTTTTTAGGTATGGGGAATAATCGCTTGGCATGTTTCAGTTATTAATCTTAATTCTCTATATTTGAGGAAATGAAGTGGGCTGGTGTTATTTTATGTGATTTCTTGAGTTATTTTGTTGCCTGGTTATGAATAATGTTGGCTGTATTCCGCTGGTTATCACTACCTAGTAACCGGGGATTTTCACCAAAAGTGTCAATACTCACGTCAAAATGTAGTGATACCTATGAGTATGTGGTCTTATAGCGATGAGAGCTGAGTAATCAGACTCCTTCATATGACAAATGTCAGAGTTCACATCAAAAGGTTTGAATGGCTAAAGACTAAGCTCTCCAAAAAAAAAAGAGAAAAAAGTTGTGAAAATTGTGTAAGTGTGCAGTGATTGTGTTAGCCTGCCGATCCATGGGTTCAATGTTGAGATTTTAGTTAATAGTTGAACCGTTTGCTGATAAATGTTGATCGAACATTCTCTCTTCTTAGATTAGTTAGTCATAAATTGGAGGAGTCTGTGATTTAGAAGCTAACCGAAGGGATATTTCTTGGATCTTGGCCATTGATGCTTAATGTGTGATTTCATGGTATTTTGGCAAATTGGTAGATGGAGTGATAGCCATTGTTGGGAGTTAGTGCCAGTTTGTTGTTCTCATGCTTGAGGACAATTATAGTCTAGGTATGAGAGAAATTGATAGGTTGGAATTTTATCATTAATTTCATGATTATTTGCCTCTTTTATCCTACCAAATATTACGTTAATTAGTAGATTCTACTTAGTTTTGGTACCTTGTGCAGTTGCAGAGATTTGGAGTAAAAAGGAATTAAAAGGCGTGGTTTTCTACTAGACTTGCTATTCGACATTGGCACGTGGAAATTTAAGCTTTGCATGTCCGGAAAGCTCGAGAGTTGAAGTCTCGAAAGTCGGACCATGGATGTTCAATCAAATGATCATTGTTGATCTTTCATTTTCAGACAAGTTGGATTTGTTAAACCAATTCAAATTGAAATAGTAGTAGTTGTTTAGTAGTGATAGGAGACTAGTCATTAGTCAATTAGGAAATTTCCTTTCTTTTCGGCAAAGCAGACTAGTAGCTAATTTTTAGGACTTCCTATTTTTTTTTCTTTTGTTGGCCAAAAGATGCAGGGATACTTCGTTTTGTCTTTTCTTTTTCCCTTTCATCGGATATTCTTCATCTTAGTTGTGGAGAATGTTTCCGGCAATTGATTCTACAATTTCAAGTGGGATTTTCTTGACGAGGATGAACAAAATTTTTAATTCTAGTCAAGAAACAATGGAGGATTTGGTTCAACTTAAATCGTGACATCGAATTGATTTTACTTATTCTTGTTATTTTCTGATATTCGTATATTTTCTGCTTTATTTTCTTACGATTGTTGTATTATTCGATTATCCAGGGCCTGGATTCTAGATTAATTCAATAATCTAAAACTAATTAGAGTAATTAAATCCGTAATTGTTTAATTATTTTAAATTAGTGGTAATTGGCATGACTGGATTTGTATCAGGAAAATATACGAGCAAATTTGAAACAACCCTCGTAGCGTGTTTTTGGTTAGAACAGGATTTTTCTAATTCTTAAATCAATTGAAAAATTGAACTCTAAGATTGTACTTAGGGTTATTTCACAATTAGGGTAATAGCTAACGGTCGTACCTTGGCTATCAATAATTTAAGGAGAAATTGACTGTCATCTCTTGTTTGGTAGTTATAACCTGTTTGTCAGTTTATAAGTGAAAATATTATTGCATCGATGATCGATTAGGAGAACCATTTCCGAAGTTGCTTCATGGTTAGAGCATGTCCAATATTAATTGAGTTTTGATAATTTGCCATTTAATTTTCAGCTAGTTACTATATTCAAGTAGTATAGTTTATTGTCATTTTTATAAAATCTCCCATATCCTGAACTCTTGAAGAAACTAAATTCTCTCATTCCCTATGGATTCG
>NW_020863870.1:0-58541 GCF_003713205.1 Coffea eugenioides
ATTACTTATCGAGTTATTGTTTCCTTTGAAAAATTTTACACTCGCTCATTTTGAGATTTGCTCCTTGAAATGTTATTACTCCCTTTTATGAACTTGATATGCTCGCTATTTTGCTACATTGTTACTTGCCCTTTTAAAGAATGGTCAACTTGCTATTTGAAACTTCACTGGGCTTTTAGCTCATTCCACGGCATTTGTTTCCCTTACAAGAGACGAGCGAGGCGTGAGACTGGTACTGGCTAGCATAGTCTAGTTTTTGGAAACTTTGTAATTGTACTCGCCCTAGTCGCTCGATTAGGGATTGAATGTATTGAGAATTTAAATCTTTTGGTATATTTGGAATTGTACGGATGTTTGAGGTAGAAGTGAATGTATTTATATGTTCCAAACTTGGGAACTGTTAAGTCCTTTACTCTTGAGATTGCACCCAAATTTCTTGACGTGAGTGAGTGAGTCCTGGCGAGAGTTGGGCAGGCGATTCGCTAAACCCTGGGATAAACCCTAGGGGGAGGTGGGGTCGTCACAGATGGTATCAGAGCTCATATCAAACTCTTGCAGGGAGATTCTCGGACTGTGGGGATTGGATTATTAAGTGTGGAACAAATGTTTATTGTTGGGGACCTTAGATATGTATGTTAGATAGCAATCTCAAAAGTGATTGATTTCCTCTTGAGCCTAGCTAACTCGAGTGGTGAATTATCAGATTTGTGGATTATTGTACCCCGAATATCAAAGAGTGATACCTTTATGATAAGTCGATATCCCAAATAATATTAGGATAAGTTTGGATGGCGAAATCTAAGGCACGGAGAATGCGAATAGCCTGGAAGTGGGATATATTAAAAATATTAGTGAGATTGGGACCCTTATTATTCACGTGTGCGTACTTGGTGGTACTTCTTCACGTTTTGATTAAGTGTAGTGCTTGAACAATACTTAGGGTTAATGTCCCACAGGATATGTGAGTTACTATGATATGTATATACAGAAAGTATGTTATTTTCAATGTGTTCTATTAGTTTTCATTTTATGATTTGAAAATGTTTTAATCGAATTTTATTGTACTTATACTGATATGGGCTATTGTTCAAAAGAGGTATGGAGGGTAGGCGAAATCAAGGACGTAGAACTAACCGATGGTGCGGCTCTAGCCGTGGCCGTGGGGATAGACAGGTAGAGCAGTAGGGTCAAACCCTTGTTAATCAACCTAGGGACCCTGACATGAGGCAAGATAGGGCTCTAGAGAGATTTCAAAAGTTTTCTCCTCCTAAGTTCCTGGGAGGGCTAGACCTTGAGGTAGCCGAGAGGTGGTTAGAAACCATGATCAACATATTCGTTGCTTTAAACTACGCGGAGGAGAGACAGGTGCATTTTGCTATTTTTCAGTTTGAGGGACCGGCCAGGGCTTGGTGGAATGTAGTTAGAGCTAAGTAGGAGAGAGAGGGAACTGCATGGACCTGGTTGAATTTCGTGCGAGAGTTTAATGAGAAGTACTTTCCCTCGATTGTTCAGAAAAAGAGGGAGGATGAGTTTATTAAGCTCCGTCAGGGAACTCTAAGTGTATCTGAGTACGAGACTCAGTTCACCAAACTATCGAAGTTTGCTCCCGAATTGATAGCTACAGAGCAAAGGAGGGTTAGGAAGTTTGTACAGGGGCTCAATGTGGAACTACAGGAGGCCTTGGCGGCGGCACAAATTAATACTTTTACAGAAGTTCTGGAGAAAATCCAGAGAATAGAAATTGCTAGGGCACAAGTGAGGATTTTTCATGCAAAAAAGAGAGGTGCGCCTGGTGTAAGTCAAAGGTAGGAACAAGGTGATATAAATATATCACCCTCTAAGGTGGGTCGAGGAGATGGTGGTGAGAAAATTTCGGGGAAACCTAAGAAATTTACTACAAGAGGAGCCCCAGGTGGAAGGGGACAAGCAAGAAGTGTCTCGCAAGGAGGTCGGACCTTAGCCTCTCGAGTATCTTATGGATACTGTGAAAAATCCAACCACACAGTAGATAATTGCTGGCAAAAGGCACTAAAATGTTTATGATGTGGTAGTGATGAGCACCAGCTTGCAACTTGCCCCCGCAGGTCACACCTAAACCTTGAACAAGCAAAAATAGGAGGAGATAAACCCAGAGTGCTAGCCAGAGTGTATGCCTTAAACCACCAAGGTAAATTTCATGTTTTTCATTATCTGGCTAAAAGTTAGGCTAATGGTGAGACCTGGGAGCTAGAAAAGGGCATGCAAAAAAATACCCTGAGCTATTTACGAATAAATATATGAATTTCGAGAACGAAATTCTCTTAAGGGGAAGAGAGTGTGAGGACTTGTAAAATCCTTTATATTTTCCTTAAAAAGTCCCATTTATTTGGAATTTATTACTTATAATAGCTTACTATTCATTCACTTCTCAATAGTTACATATTAAACATCGAATCAAGTGTTTTCCTTCATTTTCTTAGTATCGTAATTTAGGTTTTTGCGTCTTTTAGTTAGAAAATGAATAACTCGGTGTGGAGTGCTCGTTACTTAATTTATTGATTAAGAGTGAGTTTTTATATAGAAAAAGCTGTATGTCTGAAGTGATAATTAATAAATTAGTGCATTGTAACGTGAAAACCCCTAGTATCTCGTGCGAGTTTACTGAAAAACGTGTGACCGAAGTGTCCGTCATAATCCGATTGAAACACCACTTGGGACCACCACTTCTATACTGTTAAAATTATCCTTCTTATTTTTCAGAAAATTCAGACCTTTTATCGGCTTTAGATGGCCATGAAAATATTAGACCAAAAATGAAAGAAAGAAAAAAATGTGAGAGCAATCTCACAGCGGCCACTTGGCGAGATCAACCCAACTTTGACCAATACATAAATCCTACCTCTATATCTCTTATTTTGAGCTTTATTTCTTCCTCCTTTCTGTCCATTATGGCCGAAGAGTAAGAGAGAAAAAAAAAGGCAAAAGAAACACTCATTTCTATCTGAATTTTGGCTTGGGTGAGTGAAAATCCAAACTTCTAAATCCGATAAACTCTCACCTTTAGTACTTAGAAGCTTTTGTCTGGCAAGTTTTATAAGGAAAGTTGGGTTTTCTCTTGCAAGCAGCCATTGGTGACAGTATTATGTTTCCTATCCTTTTCTTGCAATTTAATTCTGTTAAAGTTTAGTTAGAAGCTCTTAATCTTGCCTTATGACGGTTAACTGGTTAGTTTTGATTGATATGGTCGATTGTTGAGCTAGGATTTGAGTTGTTCAGTTGTGTTTAGTGTTGTTTATATAGCATATGATGTTGATAAGCTTTGATAGGGACTTAGTATGGTGATTTAAGACATAAATGTGAATTTCAAGTATTGAATAATCAATTCTAGAACTGTGAATCCAATCTGTCCTGTTTCTGACCTATTTAATTCGTCCATGTTAGAGACCGAATCAGGCAATGGAGTTATATAGCTTCTTGTAAAATTTCACCTCAATCGGAGTATTGTACCATGTCAAATGATAAAATTACACCTGACTGCCAAATGCACTGTTTCGTGGACAGTGTTCTATTTTCTTTGAGATTGCACATTTTAACCTTGAAAATGAACGAATTGGCCATCGATGTCTTCATAAGACGTGTAGTTCTCTATCTTAGCTTCAAAACGGTATAAAGTGTACCCTAAACCAATAGGTGTAGCTTCAGTTGTGATCGAAACGCCAAGAGACATCAAACCTGCTGTTTTGTTGTTTGTCCTTAAATTTGATTTCCGGTCGCATTACTAGTATTGTTTTGTAATTGAATGAAATTAAGTCTAGTTGAAGGGCTATTGTGATAACACTGCTTATGTGTAACTTTGGGACTGATTTGAGGAAAACAAAGAAACCATAAATGGCTGAAAAATAGCTAAATACAAAGAGCATGCCGCCCAAATTTTCACTCGAGAACTAGACGTGTGTACGTGTGGTTCGAGCGAAGAGTTGAGGTTGAATTGAACTTGAATTGTCTCGGTTATTCGAGTCCTCTTTTGTAGAGATATATAAGCTAGAGTTCGGCCGAAACTTATACCCTTGGAAAAATGAAAGTAACGACTAATCGAAATACGTTTTTCTCGTCTCTTCGACTCAAACGGGGATTTCAAAGTTTAATCATTTTAAAGTTTCAAAATTTTAAGAGCGAGCATGAGTTTTACGAATATTCTCCAAATGAGTTTCAATTACTTGATTTTCGTTAAACGAAACGTTTAAGTTTCGAACCTTAGTTGATTTTCAAAACTCTTAAACGATGTTTTATCGCAGATTTGGACTCCAAACAAGGAGTAATACCTGAACGTGATCCGTAAAAGCACTACATCTTTGGTGAGTGCTTCCAAATACTTGATTGAACTTGACACTTGTTTTCAATACTTGACCAATGTGATCGAATGATATGTGATTGGTATGGTCGGGCAAGGGTATACTTTATCACACTTGCCCTAATGTGATATGTACTTGTTTATTGTTGCAATTGACTTCATATACTTGTACTTGACTTGTAAGTGTTGAGCGGCAGCATGTATCACACTCAATCCGAGTGGGAGGTACCTCTCATTCCCGTCTCCGTACTTTTATCTTGATTTATTCGATTGGAGATGTTATCTCATCGAATTCTTGGGGACCCAAACCCCACTGGCTAGTTAATCGAGTCGAGCCGGCAAGGGCTTGGTCGATTAGATAACGAATCATGGGTATCTAGTGTTGTCGAGTGGAGTGTTAACTCCTCGACTAATCGGTATGCTCGAGTATTATCACCAGTGTTTATTGAGGATTTTGGGCCTAGTAGGGGGTTTGGTTGGTGGATGGAGATTGTAGCTAAGTGGTACTCTACTGGACTGGTTACTTTACGTGAAAGTTGACAGAGTGTCAACTACTACTTGATCAAGCTCTAGTGAAGCAACGGGAACTTGGCTCTTGAGAGCCATCCGTATCCTTACCCTTTGACATGATTATTACTTATCGGGTTATTGTTTCCTTTGAAAAATTTTACACTCGCTCATTTTGAGATTTGCTATTTGAAGTGTTATTGCTCCATTTTATGAACTTGATATGCTCGCTATTTTGCTACATTGTTACTTGCCCTTTTAAAGAATGGTCAACTTGCTATTTGAAACTTCACTGTTTTTTTTCCTATTCCATAACATTTTTCCTGCAGGGACTGAGCGTTGAGGGACTGACAGCTAGAGTTAGTTGGAAGTCTAGTAATTTATTTTCGCCCTAGTCGCTCGATTAGGGATTGAATGTATTGAGAACTTAAATCTTTTGGTATATTTGGGATTGTATGGATGTTTGAGATAGAAGTGAATGTATTTGTATGTTCCAAACTTGGGAACTGTTAGGTCCTTTACTCTTGAGGTTGCACCCAAATTTCTTGACGTGAGTGAGTGAGTGAGTGAGTCCTGATGAGAGTTTGGCAAGCGGTCCGCTAAACCCTGGAATACGCCCTAGGGGGAGGTGGGGTCGTCACATTATCCAACTCAAGGACCTTTTGATGTGAAGGTGAAAACTTTTAGATGAAAATCCACGGTTACTCAGCACACGAGTTATTGGAGCTAGATACTTTCTCTCTCTTTTTTTTTGGAACAAAGCCCCTCTTACTATAAAAATTCAGCTAAGAACTAAGGAGAATAACTAGAAGATAATTTTACTCCCATAAACTACACCTGTCCCATAATCAATATAATCAAGAGAAAATAAGAAAAGTCATCAAATATGCACTTATAAGTACAATTCTCTCTTCTTAACAAGATATATTTTCCTTTATTTACAATTCATCATCATATTCAAGGTATTCCAAAATTGTCTTCAACAACCAAAACTCATTATCAACAACCCAAAATTGTCTTCAAAAACCAAGTACGCATAAGTCCAATCATCACAAAAACCCATGTTCACTTATGTCCATGGCCATCCAATTACCAAAAGTCAATTTCCCTCCCCCACACTTAATCACCACATTGTCCTCAATGTGGGAATAGAGAAGATATATTTCAACCAAAGCATTGAAGTTTTAAAATACATCATAATGTCAAGCAAACACATATATTCATATGATCAACAAGAACAAAACTATGTAAAGGAACTACTTAAGGGAAGTTCTATTTAAAGAAACTAGTAACACAAACTACTATTACTACTATAAGCATCAAGTAAGGAGAGATAAAGGTAGAGAAAAATCACTCTTCCTCTTCATGCGGTTCATGTTGCTCAGGAAGAGGTGGAAGAGGTGCAAGTTCCAAGATGTTTGCATAACCACCTTAATTCATATTGTTGGTTAAAATCCTCTTCTTTTATGTGAATCTTTCTTTCACCGCACCATATTTACAATAACACAAAAGAAATGGATGTGAAAATCTCATAGCTTTCTCATAACTTCATCTAAATGACTCTAAGCATAAACTTATCAGCCCCATCTCCTCTTATTCATCAAATGAATGACCTAATTCAAATCAAAAGATATTTGACAAAGTTATAATCCTCAACTTTGGCACAAGTAATAAATTAAATTGCAAATAAATAGAAGTTCACTTCAAATGTTTGAATGTGACAATACTACAGTGTCACCATATGAAGTTAAATTAACATGCTCTTGTATTTGTAATTTAATCAAATTCAAAAATCTCATTATGTCAAGAATTGAGAAATTAATATTTTTAGCTAAAACTTGCATCTTTCCATATCTTGCTCAAACCCTCCACTCTAACAAGTTCAAATGATTCATCCAAACTCGACAAATCATTCCAAGTAGCGAAGGTGTTTGGTGCATAAGATTGTAACCAAGCGCTTACTTTATCTCTCAATAAAAAATGAAATAACATTGGATTGATTGCATCTTCACTCATCCATTCAATTTAATAGTGACACAAATTTCAAAGAAGGTAGACAAATGAGAGTTAGGGTGTTCGGTAGCATTACCTTCGAATTGAGATTATTGCAGGCTTAATCTCAAACTTATTAGCATTTATCATAGGCCTCATAATGCTTGCTTATGCACCTTCTAGTCTGGGTAAAGCAAAATCCCTAAGCACTCTACAATGTACTTCTTGATCTACCATTTGTTCAAGCGATGGAAGTTCAATTGTTATTTCTCCTCCTAATAGCATTTCCACCAGCTCTAGTGTGCATTCCTTCATCTCCTCCTACTTGTCCTTTCAATTTCTGGGTCAAATGAAACAATAGTTTGTAAGGCTTAGTTCATACACCTCAAGCAAACAAGACAAACAAGAATTTAACAATTGCACTACTTTTTGCACCAATAGTCAAATTTATAACATTAAGGTAAAGAATAACTAAACAAATAATCATCTAGATTAATAAAGCTCGTTTAGCCCAAACATTGTCACGCTCCTCGACAACAGCGTCAAGAGGTTCAAATTTATGCTTATTAGCTTTAACCTGATACCTCATTTCTGCAAGTATACAAGTCATGAACTAAGTATAGAGTAGGTACTAGGATGACAATCCTTCAAGGAGCAACTTTGCAATTACTAAGGCCCATAACCAAGTCTATTATTTAAATTGACAAAACTATAGTTAACTAGAATAACTTGTTAGGTCTAGCCCAATGATATTGAACAACGAGAACAATAGGGCTTTTAACAACTCAATAAGGATAATAACAAAACAAATAAAATACACAGAAAGATACAGAATTTTACGTGTTTTTGTCATATTTACCTACGTTAACGGGTGAATGAGTAGCATATTCACTATAATAGAACGAGAGTACAAAATCCTAAGAAATAATTCCTAAGTCCAAAAGCACCTAAACTGGAAATACAAAAGGGTATAAATAGCACAAAATGCTTAACAGGTCAAAGGCCTACTAACTTGCTCTTTGGGTTTGATGCATAACCAAAACTTCTCTTAAATAGGGGTATGGGCCCCCCAAAACTCCCTTGGCCTATTGCCCTTAGCACGAACTCACTTAAATTTACTATATTTATAACCATCAAGAGGAAAAAATTATTTATAAAATTTCTCATGCGGGATACAAAGACAAACTCAACAAATCTCCACCTTGATATGTATCCAACACTGATAAATAGCAGAGAAATAGCAAACACACTTCACCTTCTCCATAAAAATTCCAATAGATCCCAATGAACCACAAAAATCCCTATGGACTCGAATGAGCCACCAATGAGCCAAGATGCAAAAGGCTCAACGGGTCCCTATAGGTTAAAACTCACAAAAGATTCAATAGATCCCAATGGCTTAAAAATAAGAACATAGTAATATTACTGCACCTTCTTCTCAAAACTCTCAATGAGTCCCAACGAGTCAAATAGCTCTTATTCACAAAAAACTCAACTGAATTCCAATGGGCTCTTTCTCCACTTTCTATAGCGCTAAATCAAAATTGATGTTGATAGTTATCATTATCAAGAATCCATAGCCTAAAATGCTAATATTGATTCTTTAGCTCTGGTCCCAAGATATTGACCAATAATAACAATAAGGCTCTTGGCAATTCAATAAAAGATGAATAACAAAGCAAATAAAACAAATAGAAGGGCAAATTATATTTTACCCCCTATGATTTAGTATTTTTGTATATAACCCCCTATAGTTTCAAAAGTTATACATAACCCCCTCATAGTTTGGATTAAAATGTCAAAGTGACGGCAATGATCATTCGCAATGGAACCTTTAAAATGTCAAAATTACCCTTGTTTAACAATTAAAATGTTTAAAGTGACCAAAATATAAACATAACATACATGATGCACCAACCCCGTATGGTTTTATGTTTTACCATTATGGCTTATTTCTTTACCATATAACCCCTTATGGTTTTCAAAATATACACATAACCCCTCTATAGTTAATAAATAATTTCGAACTTTACATAGGGGTATTTTTGACATTTTAGATGACTCTATTATAGATAGATTGTAAATTTTGTTACTTTGACACTTTAATCCAAACCATAAAGGGGTTATGTATAGATTTTGAAATCACTTGGGAGTTATGTACAAAAATACTAAACCACATGGGGGTCAAGTGTAATTTGCCCCAAATAGAAAGACACAAAATTTTGTGTAGTTTGGTCAAATTGACCGACATCCATAGACGAAGGGGTAGTAGATTTATTATAACAAAATGAGATTACAAAACCCCAGGAAGAGAGAGCATAAAACCCTAAGAAATAATTCCTAGACCTAAAACCACCTAAAATCGAAAATAAAAAAGAGTCTAAATAGCACAAATGCTTAACGGACCAACTAACTTGCTCTTTTGGTTTGATGCTTAATGAAAATTTCTTTTACACCGAGACATGGACCCCCTAAAACCCTCTTGGACTAGTGCCTTTAGCGCACTTGAACTCACTTAAATATAGCAAATTATAACTACCAAGAAGGGAGACTTGTTTATAAAATTCCTGATGTGGGATACAAAGACAAACTCAACAAAACTAATACTATCTAGCTACAATGAACAAGAACAACTGATGGAGAAACTCAACCAAATCCAAATGTTCAAGGGTTTGAATCCACCAATAGCTCAACACGCGACTTATCTTGGTCACATCTTGCGAATCACTTTTGTCTTGATAGGGATTGCACTTCCAGAGGTAATCAAAACTCGTTTTTGTTGATGAAATGATTTGTCGCAATCACTATGTTTCCCTATTTCCGTTGTGAAATCACTAGTGAAAATTCTTCAGGAGCAAAGAGAAACAAATAGGTGCCATATAATCCATCAAATGCATCTCTACTTTCGTGTGACTATGCATAGATTTCATCCAATTCACATCCATCATTGTCAATTATTTTCATAGACTAACAACAACCAATATGATTTGCAAATGGTGATTAGTCATTCACAAACATTAAAGTAAGGATTGAACAAATAATCGAGTACGAGATATAGCAGGTTTAACTACAACCGTGGCCAAATCAAATAGCTACCAGTTTCATCTATTCCTAGAACACAAGTATTTAGCTAGACAAATTGATAATAAGACGAAATTTTAAGTCTTTAATGAAACCAAACAAATATCCAACAATAAGGAGAGAAAGGGAGAAGAAATTGCTCATTCATTGGAAGAACAAATGTCTTCAAACTTCATCATGTCCATTGCCTTCCAAGAGTTGCGTTACATCAAGAGTTCTCCAAGAAGAATAATAAAAGATCAAAGTTTTCCTCTAAGAACTACTAGAAGAAGAAGTTGAGAGAGTTTCTCTTTTATTCTTCGGTAGACTTATCTATGGCTAAATGAGTGTTTATTTCTATGTAAGAGTCAACAATGTATTCCCTTGAGCTTCAAAGTGCAACTGCAAAACGTCTCATCATGCTGGCCTTCAGAAACCATGCAAAAGAAGTGTGAAAAATTACTATACATACTCAGCTGCAATAAATTTGGCTGAGAAATCCACGAACAAATATGTCACTTTTTCTCGGCAAGATTGCAATGCTTTTTTTTTGGTTCGTGAAGTGAAACTCTTCTGCCCTTGATTTGGCTAAGCAATCCATCCAATAAACATCTGTAAGGCCCAAAGACAACCTAAGAGGGGGGTGAATTAGGTTGATTAAAATCTTAATCAAATTTATGCAATTTTTCTTTAATAAAAATTTACCTTCTTTTCTAGTAATGATCAACCAAGTAGATTAGAATAAGAGAGCAATGTTGATTAGAAAAACAAGTATAGATAAGCTATGAGAATTTTATTAAACAAAAAGAATAAGATAGAATATCAAACCGATTGTCTACCAAGCTTTCCTCAAACTTGAAGACCAATCACTAGGTTGAGCAACTTCTCTTTGATGAAAGATGATCAACTAAATGTACAATGGAGGGAGCACTTCCTCCTTGCCCTAAGCCTCACTTAGTCAAGCTAAGAAGTTTTACAATCACTCAGATAACCCTCAACAAAGCTACACTAATAAAACTTTCAACCACAAGAGAAATGCTCACAAGAAATTCACACCACTTGGAGAACAAATCTTGTCTTGGAGACTATTTTCAAGCTAAAATATCTCTTGAGATCTTGTAAACAAAGTGTGCAAAAGTTGCTTTCTGATTCAGAATCGTTTGTATTTAAAGGGAACCAAAAATGGGCTTCATTAATGCTTCCAACGGATAGAAGGCAGATGAAGAGTCAGCTAGCCGTTGGGGCTGTCGGACGTCCGACAGCTTAGTCATCGTCCGAAAATCAGTCAAGTTGTTGTTCGGACGTCCGATGGGATTTTATCGTCCGACAGCTTCTGCGTCCGAACGTCGTCCAGAGAGTTATCAAAGCTCTGCGAAATTTTTAGGAAGTCCGACACGATCGATGTGCGTCCGAGGAGTGCGTCCGATCATTCCGGACGTCCGATGATTCCTCACGAGCGTCCGACAGAGTTTCCTTCTTGATGTTCTTCATTCTTTCGGACATCCTACAGCTTCCTTTCGGACGTCCGACATGAGTGCCCTGTTTTTGCTTCTTCTTTTGGTTGATTTTCTTTCCTTGACACCTTTGTTCCTGATTCTCTAAAAAGCAAAACACTTATATTTGAAGAGAATTAGATAAACATTTCAAAGTGCTTTTGTGATCATCAAAATCAAGAATAACATTCTCCCCATTTTTGATGATGACAAAACAATGATTTGAAATGAAATTTGATGATTACAAATAGGCTCCCCCTTTCTCAGTCAATTGTGGAACAAAAAATAGCTCCCCCTCAATCGTAGAACTCCCCTTCACTTGGCTACTTATTATCCATATTATCCGTATTCATATCTACACCATCTCTCCCTCTTTTTGTCATCACAAAATTCAAAATGTAAAGATACATTTGGAGAACTAGTAACAAAGATTTGACCATATATCCAACCATTCAAAATGAACTTACGAGCATTACATCCATATGTCCAACCATTCAACCAAACATATGTCCAGTTTTGGACATTACAAAACACCAAATGACACCAAGCACCAGAATTCAATAGATAAAAAGAGTTCAAGGCAACTATCTAGCATTCAGCAAATGAAAACAGTCAAACATAATGCAAATGATCCTAATAGGACTAGTGATCCTAAATGATAAGCTAAGAGGATCCAGGCGTCCTTCGAGCAAGCTGATACTGAGAGAGATCCTCCTCCTTAGTGTCTTTATCATCTTCAGCAACTGGTTTCTTGTCTTTATCAGATGTGGAAGGATCATGTGGTGCCACGGGAGTAGGGTGAGGTCGATAGGAGCAGGACTCATAGAGCGAACAGGGGCTGATGAACTTGGATCATTGGAGCGTGGCTCCTTGCCAGGAGGGACTTCCTCAACCACAGGTGGGGGAAAAAGAAGACTCTTTTTATCTAGGAAGTCAGCTTGTTGCTGGGATGACATGGTGAGCATGAGACCATGTTCAAGAAGCAGAACATGTTGCTTAAGGTCTCGAAGGAGCTCAACCACCTCAGAATTTGAAGAAGAAGATGCCTTAGTGGCAGTCTTCCTAGGATGAATAGAGGTCAGTGCAACAGAGGAAGGAGTGTGAAGTGGATCATGTGCAGCCTTAGACCTAGGTTCACTAGATGATGCCCCCTTATAAGCCCATAGATTATCCTTAAAGACAAGATTTTTCCTTTCAAAATATCCTTTGTAAAGGCATAAGAAGATGTTTCTTTGGGACAAACACCTAGAATTGGTACTTTGTAAAACTCAAAAATCTTTTGAAGAAATTTTCCATAAGATAATTTTCTGCGAGAATCAGTGACATAGCGAAGTAAAAACTTGCACATGACAAAACCAAAATCAATACGAATCTTTTCTCGAAAACAGTAAAAGAGATACAACTCCATTTTGTTTGCATCTGTTCTATGGCCATCAGTAGGCACAAGCAGGTTTGAAATGATTGAAAAGGCAATTAGATTCACGGGGGCAAGATCATTCAGTTTAGCATCAGCAGGGGCAGAAAAACTTCTTTTAAAATAAGTCAACATCTTAGCCCTATCAAAATGATTATCAGCAGTAGGATGCTCTTCATAGGAAAAGAAATTTGCAATTTTACTCTTGCATCCAGGTTCAATAGTAGATTTTTAAAATATCATTCACAATTTCAGAATCAAAGACTAAGTCTACCCCATTAACCCTGGATATAATCTCAGTTTGATCAGTGCCTTTCCTAAGATTGGCAAAGAATTGAAACAGCATTTCAGGATAATAGACATTAGGCATAGAAATGAGATGTGACCATTTCTGGAAAGCAAACAGACTCAGAATGGATTCTAAACCTATTTGGCGAAATTCAGAAGAATTTACGGTGCGTTGAGGGATGACACCTTTCTGGGATATCTAGGAGTGTTTGTCTTTTGCAGCATCATCAAAGAATGTAGGGACTGTGGTTGATTTTGGAGGCGGTTGAGATGAGGTTCCCTGTCCAGATTCAGGCTGAGGGGTGGGTTGTGGTGTAGGCTGTGACATTTGACCCTTTACAGCTCCCCTCTTGACGCGTTTGGATGATCGTTTGACCGTAGGAACATCATCATCCTCATCCCTGAGTGGATGCTTGCGTCCGGCAGTGACCTTCCCTCCTCTTAGATTCACCATTGTGCGAAATGTGTGGAATGAAGGATGCAAATGATGCACACAGTAGTATGGAAGTGAATCACACAGAAATTTTGGGACAAAAAGGCCTTGAAGAAGATTGGACAGAGCGGTTATAAGAAAATAGGGTTTTGAGGAAAATTTGGGAATTTGCGAAATGTTATGCGATTCGGTGAAATGATCAGGAGAAACGAATCGCAATCGATCAGGAAAAGTTTTGGTTGAGTCAATTTGGGAATGAGAGCTTCAGAATGGTACGAATTTGAGAGTGAGAAACGAGAGAGTTTTCGTCCGAGAGGAAATAGAAGAAGAAGAGTTTGAAGCAAATGAGGAAGAAAGTTACTTTAAAAAGTGTACCGTTGCACTGTCGGACGGCCGAACGAAGTCGTGCGTCCGACAGCTTCGTCCGAACAGGTGTTTTCTGGAAAAAATAGCTGGAGAACATTATCGGACGTCCGTTCATCTTCTTTCGGACGTCCAAAGGCTTTGAAAAATTTTAAGATGATTTTTCGATTATCCCTAATTTTGATCTTAGATGAATGAACTGATCTAATGGCAAAGCTTTTGTAAAAATATCAGCAAATTGATCTTTAGAACAAACATAATTTACACATACTTCACCTTTTTGAACAAGATCGCGAATAAAGTGATGCTTTATATCTATATGTTTGTCCTAGAATGTTGAATTGAATTTTTGGTCAAATTGATAGCACTAGTATTATCACAGAATATAGGCATGCAGTCATATGATAATCCAAAATCATTCAAGGTATGCTTCATCCATAAAAGTTGAGCACAACATGCACTAGCGGCAATATATTCCGCTTCGGTTGTAGACAAAGAGATTGCATTTTGTTTCTTGCTAAACCAAGAGACTAAGCAATTACCAAGAAAGTGACAAGTTCCACTAGTACTCTTTCTATTCACACGACAACCTCCAAAATCAGCATCCGAATATCCATATAGTGCAAACTCACTAGATCTAGCATACCAAAGACCATAGTCTAATGTACCTTTCAAATACCTAAAAATCCTTTTAACAGCATTCAAATGTGATTCTTTTGGACAAGATTGAAATCTAGCACACAAGCAAACAGCAAACATAATATCGGGTCTACTTGCGGTTAAATAGAGTAGGCTTCCAATCATACCTCTATAGTGCTTTTCATCCACATGTTTAAACAGATCCTGTTCAAGTAAGGTCGTGCCACGTTAGTAAGGTCAAGTTTTGTAGAAGTGCACATTGGAGTTCCAACTTGCTTTGAGTCCTCCATGCCAAATTTTTCAGCAATTCCTTGGTGTATTTTGCTTGATTTATAAAAATTCCCTCTAGTGCTTGATGTATTTGAAGTCCAAGGAAGAAATTTAATTCTCCCATCATACTCATTTCAAATTCACTTTGCATAATAGTGAAAAAATCCTTGCATAGATATTCATTAGTAGCGCCAAAAATAATATCATCTACATATATTTGCACAATAAGAAGATCATTTAACACTTGCTTAGTAAAAAGTGTGGTGTCCACAATAGTTAGAATTGTGTCTAACTAACCACATGCATCTCATTCCTCTGTTCAGATTTCTTTTCATATAACTCTCCTTTCAAATGCCCTCTTTGACAGCAAAAACTACACATAATGGAAGAGTCTTTAACATGTAATGGTTTGATAAATCTCAATCCACTCATTCTATATGTTGTGAAATCATGTGCATTTTTGTTGTGTGCTAATGTTCTTTCATGAGCAGTAAGAAAGGTGGTTGACATGTTCTTTTTGAGATAATCTTGTTTTCTAGCTTTTAAAGTCTCATCCAAATTGTCCATCCTTTTATTCAAATCAGCATGTCTTTTCTTTAGCATTTCACAAACACTTGTCTTTCTATCAAGTTCATTTTGAACATCAAATCTGGCTCTTACAAGGCACTCATTATCAGCCTTTAGTTGTTTAGTTTGTTGAAAAAGACTTGTATTATTTTGAATGAGAAAGACAATTTTCTGTTTTAGCTGCTTGTTTTTATCATAAGATTCCTTTAAGGCAGTATGCAATTTTTCAACAAAGGATTCAAGATCATCATCATCTTCATCATCACTATCAGATTGAGAGTGAATAGAAGTTACCTCATTATCTCCAATAGCCATGAAGGCCATTTGAGCTGATTCTTCTTCTTCTTCAACTTCGCCTTCGGAGTTGCATTCATTCCATGTAATCTGGAAGTTGTTGAACCTTGGCTTTCGATCAACTTTTCCATCTTTCTTTTTCTTTAGAGAGCATTCGTTTGCGTAGTATCCAGGCTGTCCACACTCGTAGCATTTGTCCAATTGTTTCTTGTTGAATTCTTGTTTTCCTTTGTACCTTGCATTTGAAGGCTGATTCTGGAATTGATTGCTAGGTCCTCCCCTTCTAAACTTCCTTTTACTTAAGATTCTCTTGAAGCTTTTTGTGATGAGAGCAAGATCATTGTCATCACCATCCGAGTCTTCATCATCCAACAGAGCTGGATCATCTTCACCTTGAGCTGCCTTTAGAGCAATGTTTCTTTTTGATCTCGCATCCTCTTCCTCCTGCACTTTAGTTTTCAACTTCAACTCATAGGAGGTTGGTGAGTTAATGAGAGATTCAATAGGTACAGAATTCAAATCCTTAGCCTCTTCTATTGCAGTCACTTTACTTTCCCATTCTTTGCCCAATGCATTGAGAATTTTCCTGTTTTTCTCTCCCAAGGTGTATTCTTTGCCCAACTACTCGAGATCTTTGATCAAGTCATTGAACCTGCAATACATTTTGTCAATATCCTCAAGGGGTTCTATTTTAAATGATTCATACTTTGTGACCAAGATAGACTTTTTCTGTTCTCTCACGTTGTCACTACCTTCATGAATTTCTCTTAGCTTATCCCACATTTCTTTGGCAGATTTACATCCTTTGACTCTAATTGACTCATTTGAGTCTAAGGCACTATAAAGAACATTCATGGTTTTGGCATTCAAAGTGAGATTGGTTCTATCTTGAGCATTCAACTCAACTCTTGTTTTAGGCCGAAACAAACCTGTATCTGCATCAAGAATGTTAGCATCATGCGGTCCTTCATTCACAATAAACCATAACTCAATATCAATGGATTGCAAAAAGATAATCATTCTTTCTTTCCAACTAACATAATTAGAACCATTAAACATGGGAGGCCTAATGACAGATTACCCCTCAACAAACATGGCATGATTGGTTGTCATCTTTACTCCAAGCCGCTTGAGCTTAATCTCTAGGAGACCAAGCTCTGATACCAACATCCAATCTGCATATGGATTGAGCACTTCTATTTCTTGCTCAAATTTCAAACTTCTCTAGCTTGAATCTACTGATGGAATCTGTTCGAGCCCTCGTACAATCCACAAACGGATTCAATCTACTCCAGCAATACATGGCCAGGTTCTCACTGGCTTCACATGCAAGTTTTCTTTTTTTTTTCCTTGTATTGTGCCATACTTTCCAATCTTACTTGCGATGTCTCGAGCATATTCATTCACTTCAAAAGCTTCAAGAATCGGTCATTTAACTCCATATCACATCTTGATCTTCCAACCTTAAAAAAATACAAAGAATTTACAAGTACAGCTGCACAATGTACAAGTACTTAATCCAAATGATTCATGGCACAACTTTCAAGTGAAATTAAGTAATTTAGACTGTAAACCTTGCACTTTGACTCAAAAACCACATGAAACAACCCCAAAAATAATGCAAAATGAACACGTATTAGCTTTCATTGTCTTTTTTTAAGATTTCACTTTAATTGAAATAGTTCCTACTGGTCCAGTTTATCTCTTTTTAGTTTTTATCCCAAAACTATGATTATGAAATTCTGTATCTCTAAATATAGAGTTAATTACATTTACCTCCCTTGAGATTTAGCCAAATCACAAACAAAACCTTGAGTTTTGCAAATATTATAAAAAGGTCCCTCATTATCATACATCTGTAACATATACACCCCTGTCATTACTGGTTAACCGTTGATTGTTAAAACCCTAATGATGTCAATATGAACTTTTCTATAAACACCCAAATTACCCCTACCCCTAACCTTTAATCCTTCCCCTTCCCCTTCTCTCCTCATTGAAAACCAGCAAAAGGTCACCCAATAAGCTAAAGTACTAGCACATGGCATCAAGCTCCCACTACCTTCCTACTCCTCTATCCCCTCATATACCACCTCAAATTCAAATTCAAAAAAAAACACTTTTAGATTCAAACTTACTTAGGCCAATAGAAAATATAATCACAATTGGTAATTTCATATTTGACCAAGAAGACAAAAAAAATGTAAATCACAGATAAGGGTTAATTTTGTGATTATTTTTGTGGATGTTTCATGTTATTTTTTAGTCAAATTGTGAAGTATTAGTGTCTTTAGAGCTTATGCTGCCTTGAAATTGTTCATTGAGTCGACAATAAATTGTGATGATTTTGTAGGGTTGGATGAGCGAGTCTCAATTTGGAGTTAAATCAAAGTTTCCAATGTGTTTGAATGGAATTTGAAATGCTCAAGTGACCACAAGTATTATTGGAGTTAAGGCGCAACATGAGGAACCAAGTCAAAAGTTGGCAAATGAAGCCAGGAGAATTTGGGCATGGATTACTTGGACTGATTGAATCCGTACATGGATTGGATAGGAAGAAAGCTAGATACTTCAATTGAATTCAAGGCAGAATGTTGATCAATTTGAGCAAGAAACATGGGAGAACAATCCAGCTATGGATTGAAGCTAGTTCAACTAGATACATTAGCCAGATTCAAATTGAACTAAACCTCAACTTCAAGTAATCCAGCCATGAATTGAAATGAGCTGGACTAAATCACTCGATCAGATTGGCGACACAGACTTTACTCAAAAATAGGGCAAGCAATCTAGTCAAGCTGGAAGTGCAATCCATCCATAGATGGTCAACTAGATTTTTTTGTGGCTGAGCATATATATGCAACTTCCATAACTTGCTCTTTTCACCTTGCTGCTTGACATGACAAGGAGGAACAATTTTTAGAGGTGTTGAGGGGCTCTAGGAGCATGTCTTTTTGACTCTTTGGCAAGAAGAAACATATTGTGGATTACTTAGAAGCTCCTTGGACAAGAAGTTATCTCTAGCTTAGTTTAGTTCTAGTTTAATTTCCTTGGAGAAACTTGAAGAACTCTTGGTGTAATTCAACATTTTTATGGCAATGAAGATGATGAAACTTGGAAATCTTGTTTCTTCATTTGAATGAGCACTTTCTTCATCCCTGCTCTCTTTATTATTGGAATCTTGTTTAGTTACATTAAGATTTGAACTTCATTATTCTATCTATTATGTCTAGCTAAATCTTCTTATTGCAGCGGTAGATGAAGCCATTTGTGATTTGATTGTTGTTGATTGTTATTATTTCTTGTATTCGCTAGTTCACCTAATTTTGATCTAATACTTGTTAAAGTTTGATCACCATTTGCAAGCCATGTTAGTTGTTGTTAATCTATGAAAATAGATGACAATGTTGGAAAAGGAATAGGTGGAGCCTAAATAGTAAACACACGAAAGTAGCTGTACACGTAGGTGGATGATTTTGATATTTCTTGTGCTTGATTAAGTCATCACTTGTGATTTCACCACAAACGTAGGTAGATTAGAGTGTTGGCTATACTTGGTTTATTGGCAAAAACCAGTTTCAATAGCTTGAGTGAAATGTATCTTTAACAAGGCAAGAGCATTAGCACTAATTGACCATTCTTTTCATAGTTAGATTTATTGAGTGGATTCTATACCCTAAAACACTGGTGTTTAGTTGAGTTAAATTTCCTTTGCCTATTGTAGTATTGTTGTTGTGTTACTTTAGTTAATATCTTTGTTAGCTTAGATAATCAAGTGAGTTCAAAGCCTTAGTAATTGGCAGTGATTCTCATGAGATTGATCATAACTCCTCAATATTGCAAATTGCGACCTATACACTTATAGTCAACAAGGGAATTAGGTATAAAATTTAGTAATTGCTAGTAATTCTCTTGAGATTGATCCTAACTCCTCAATATTGCAAATTGCGACCTATACTCTTGTAATGAATAAGGGAATTAGGTATAAAATTTAGAACACGGATATGAACCTCGTCAATCACAATTGTTATCATACCAAAAGCCCAAATTCATGGGTATTGCAAATAATATCTTGTTAGGGACTTCTAGAGCCCTACTGCCTCATAAATTGGGACGAAGATGCCATTGAGTAATGTGAGTGCTTTTTTCTTTTCTTGTTTCTGAACAGAAGATTAAGGATGGAAAATATGAGAAAGTGATTGTAATTAGGAGGGAGATATATAAGAGAACGGGATCTTATACAGATAGGTTAGTTAGAGTTGGATTAGAATACAATCTACCATTAAGGGTGGAGGTTTTTGGATAGCTTTGGGGCTTTGAGGGTGAGTTCTTGAGGAAAAGTGGGAATATCAGAGATTCTCTCTGTAATCGGGACGGTGAGTTTTACAAAGTTCTGGATTTTTTTCGTTCAATTTTGTAATGAAATGGGAAGCTTTTCTAAGGACAGAGGCAGGAGCTAGCTAACTGGAACAATAAAGGCGTGAAGATCAACAGAGGAAGGCGTGATCACTGGACCAGAAGTCATCAAAGGCGTGAACCAAGAACCACGCCTCTCCTGGGTTTCAGCTTCCCTAACAGAAATTCAAAACGCGCGGCAACTTGCAGATGCTTGGGACACGTGTATCACCCTCATTGGTCTAGCTAGAATTAGTTAGGATTTGTTAGTATTAAAAGCAGGCATGTCTGCTTTGTGTAGACAGCTTTTTGGAAATTATTCATCCAGATTCGTCTGTATTTGCTTGAGGAGCAATCCTCAGCTTCCCTCCCAATTTTTCCTTCAATTCTTACCCCTTCTTAGCTTTTAACCGCCATCTCTGTTCTTGAAGTTGTTATCACGATTCAATTAATAAAAGTTCAGGTTCTTGCATAAACCACTCTATTGATTCATTGTTTATTGATTCCTTCATTTAATTTGTTTCTTCCTGGTTCCTGCAAAGGGACTCTGGCTTCTCTGGTTTCTGTACCATAACAGTGGTATCAGAGCTAGCTACGAGCCATTGGGAAATGGCAAAAAATCAAGAAGAAATAAGGAAGGAGGTGACCGAATTGGGAAGTGTAGTCAGAACCTTCGCTAACAGGAGTGATGGACTGGAACAGGCGGTAAGGATCATGGAACACAGGCAAGAGAGCACCGAGAAGGCTCTCAAGAGCCTGGATCAGAAGTATGAAGGTATGATGAACATGATGGCACAAGTGTTAGCAAAACTAAATGACAAAGGGAAGGATCTGGTAGGTGGCAGTTCAGAACCAGAATCAGAACCGCAGGATGGTAGCAGGAGGAGAGAGGGGTAGAAAGGAGTCCAAGATAGACCTGAGATCAGAGAAAATAGAACACCTTCCAGGTTGCCTAAGGTAGATCTGCCAGCATTTAATGGAGAGAATCCAAGGGAATGGATCAGGAAGGCCAACAAGTACTTTAAGATCAATGGAGTGGAAGAGGAGATGAAAGCTGAAGTGGCAGAGCTCTACCTCAGAGACAAGGCAGATATATGGTTCCATGGAGTGTTTGGTGGCAGAGATATCATTCAATGGGAGGAGTTCTGCAATGCACTGTGCGAGAGATTTGGTGATGGCTCCCCTGAGGAGGCCATAGAAGAATTCAATAAGCTAATGCAGACAGGATCAGTGGCTGACTACTTGGAGCAATTTGAAATGCTCAAAGCACTGGTAATGCCTTCTCTTCCCCATTTACAGGATTGTTATTATAAAACCTGTTTTCTCAGTGGATTGAAAGAGGAGATAGTTGTGACGACCCCACCTCCCCCTAAGGCGAACCAGAGGGTTCGGCGGGCCGCCTGCCCGGCTCTCGCCGAGACTCAGTCGTTCACTAAAGTCCTCAAATGAATTACAAGAATAAACCTCAAATATACATCACATGGTCCACAAATATACATCCAAGTCTCCAATAACTACATGTCACAAATGCAACGGAAACAATTCCCAACTATACATAAAATGATTCCAAATCCAAATTGTACAACATAAAGGCCATCCATTCACGTGAATAAGCACAACAAGTCCTGCCTTCGCCTTGAGCCCTGTGGAGGGGAATAAAATATTTTTGGGGTGAGCTAGAAGCTCAGCGAGTAACCAGCAAAATCATTAAGCAAATATATTTCACAATGTTGCATTTCGATGATTTCGATGATGTCATGATTCAGAGATCAAATGTCCGTTTAGTGCTCTCGTGAGCCGGTGAAATCATAGCACTTGAACACCCAACGTTCAAATATTTCATTTAACATTAACTCACGAACTCACGAAAGTGGGAGCAACATCGGTGCTCTAGATAACCATGAACATGAACCATAAACAAGGTGGAGACGTTGGTGTCCAGCACAAGACTTTCCCAGAACTCATTGAAGCCAAAATCATATCATCAATTCACATGCAAGCACGCATGAGATGCAATCGAGTAAATAATGCAAGAAATATTTCACAAGTACTTTGGAAATAGTTTAGGGTCACTCACCTCCACGGCTCCGAAACCATCCATCATGTATCATTGCCTTGCTCAAATCCAAGTCTTAAATCACAAACTCAATGCAATCAAGTCCTTTCAAAGTTCGGACATTCTGTTCACCAAAAACAGCAACAGTAAAAATGGCATAACTCACTCTATACTACTCCAAATGCCCTGAAATTTTGTAGGCACTTCATACTCATCAATACCTACAACTTTCATGTTTTGATCAAAGTCCAATTCGCCTCTATCTATGACCTAAAATTTCGGACAGATTAGGGGTTCATGAACCCTAACTTTTCACATTTCATTCCAAACCCAAAATTGATTGCATTTAACCACAATTCACACCTACTAGAGCCAAAGCCCCTTATTACCAACCATCATACTAGTCCACAACATCAAAATCATATGAAACCAGAAAATTCATCATAAAATGGAAAACTTCACCAAAACTCTTCAAATCAAGAAATAAATCACATATTCCATCACTCAAGCTACTTCTAAGCATAACATAAACATCATTAGGTGTAGAAGAGTGTTCTAGCATCACTTACCAAGTAACAAGAGAGAGAGAGATGTTGGCCACCTTAGAGCTTCAAACAAACTTCACTAATACACTTACTACCACTAGAAGAAAGGTTTTTATGGAGTAGAATCTAATCTAGGCTTTTGTTTGTAGAAGATTGAAGCATATGGAAGCTTGAAAGTTGAAGAATTTCCTTCCTTCTTTGCTCAAGGAGAACCGGCCACAAGGAGAGAAAAATGGTGCATTTTGTGCAATTTTTTATATTTAATCCTTTGGTCAAAAAAAAGTCAAGAAAGTGAATAGTGTTTCTTAAAGTCCAACTAATGAGAAGATGACACTTGTCCTCATTAAATGCATTCTTATCTTTCTTTTCTCTCTTACCTCAATCAAATCACCTCCCCAACTTATCTCCTAACACCCGATAAATTGTACACAGTATCCGAAATTTAACCTAATTGGCCGAATTTTCCCGAACTTTTCGCACTAGTGGGTCCCACGTCCGAAATCCGTTCTTATTTTCTCAAAATCTAACCGATACTAGAAAAATCATCTAAAACCCATATTTACTCATACCGAATATCAAATAACCCAAATATCGACTTACGATCGGACTGGGGCCTCACAATCTCCCCCACTTAGGACAATTTCGTCCTCGAAATTCCAATCAACGAACTAAAGGGTTGAAATACTCAAAACAATCAAAAGATCAAAATGTATACATATATATACAAGCCACGCCAACATATACACAATATAATGCATCGTATGCTAGTCTCAAGTACTAAACTCTGGAGTACTCAGGCACAAGAATCCGAAATAAGATAATTCACATCTCGAGCTGCAGTCCCAAGAGTAAACTATCTACAATCGAAATTCCTACCTGACGTACCTATCTATAGTCCTCAGATACCATGAGAAAGATTTAAGGCCTATAACATTTATGATCCATAACTTATGCTCGAACGAACACTTAGTCCTTCATACTTATTCGCCACTTCATCCAGGCTCACTCTGCGCAGAGACCACGCGAAGCAGCTATAGGTTTTATCCCTCAAATGCTTAACTTTCAAATCAAATCAAATCCCACAGTCCGGCATCCTAAACTTCAAGCCTAGGATACACTACAGAGATCTGAAGCCTAAGCTCTGATACCACCTGTGACGACCCCACCTCCCCCTAAGGCGAACCAGAGGGTTCGGCGGGCCGCCTGCCCGGCTCTCGCCGAGACTCAGTCGTTCACTAAAGTCCTCAAATGAATTACAAGAATAAACCTCAAATATACATCACATGGTCCACAAATATACATCCAAGTCTCCAATAACTACATGTCACAAATGCAACGGAAACAATTCCCAACTATACATAAAATGATTCCAAATCCAAATTGTACAACATAAAGGCCATCCATTCACGTGAATAAGCACAACAAGTCCTGCCTTCGCCTTGAGCCCTGTGGAGGGGAATAAAATATTTTTGGGGTGAGCTAGAAGCTCAGCGAGTAACCAGCAAAATCATTAAGCAAATATATTTCACAATGTTGCATTTCGATGATTTCGATGATGTCATGATTCAGAGATCAAATGTCCGTTTAGTGCTCTCGTGAGCCGGTGAAATCATAGCACTTGAACACCCAACGTTCAAATATTTCATTTAACATTAACTCACGAACTCACGAAAGTGGGAGCAACATCGGTGCTCCAGATAACCATGAACATGAACCATAAACAAGGTGGAGACGTTGGTGTCCAGCACAAGACTTTCCCAGAACTCATTGAAGCCAAAATCATATCATCAATTCACATGCAAGCACGCATGAGATGCAATCGAGTAAATAATGCAAGAAATATTTCACAAGTACTTTGGAAATAGTTTAGGGTCACTCACCTCCACGGCTCCGAAACCATCCATCATGTATCATTGCCTTGCTCAAATCCAAGTCTTAAATCACAAACTCAATGCAATCAAGTCCTTTCAAAGTTCGGACATTCTGTTCACCAAAAACAGCAACAGTAAAAATGGCATAACTCACTCTATACTACTCCAAATGCCCTGAAATTTTGTAGGCCTTCATACTCATCAATACCTACAACTTTCATGTTTTGATCAAAGTCCAATTCGGCCTCTATCTATGACCTAAAATTTCGGACAGATTAGGGGTTCATGAACCCTAACTTTTCACATTTCATTCCAAACCCAAAATTGATTGCATTTAACCACAATTCACACCTACTAGAGCCAAAGCCCCTTATTACCAACCATCATACTAGTCCACAACATCAAAATCATATGAAACCAGAAAATTCATCATAAAATGGAAAACTTCACCAAAACTCTTCAAATCAAGAAATAAATCACATATTCCATCACTCAAGCTACTTCTAAGCATAACATAAACATCATTAGGTGTAGAAGAGTGTTCTAGCATCACTTACCAAGTAACAAGAGAGAGAGAGATGTTGGCCACCTTAGAGCTTCAAACAAACTTCACTAATACACTTACTACCACTAGAAGAAAGGTTTTTATGGAGTAGAATCTAATCTAGGCTTTTGTTTGTAGAAGATTGAAGCATATGGAAGCTTGAAAGTTGAAGAATTTCCTTCCTTCTTTGCTCAAGGAGAACCGGCCACAAGGAGAGAAAAATGGTGCATTTTGTGCAATTTTTTATATTTAATCCTTTGGTCAAAAAAAAGTCAAGAAAGTGAATAGTGTTTCTTAAAGTCCAACTAATGAGAAGATGACACTTGTCCTCATTAAATGCATTCTTATCTTTCTTTTCTCTCTTACCTCAATCAAATCACCTCCCCAACTTATCTCCTAACACCCGATAAATTGTACACAGTATCCGAAATTTAACCTAATTGGCCGAATTTTCCCGAACTTTTCGCACTAGTGGGTCCCACGTCCGAAATCCGTTCTTATTTTCTCAAAATCTAACCGATACTAGAAAAATCATCTAAAACCCATATTTACTCATACCGAATATCAAATAACCCAAATATCGACTTACGATCGGACTGGGGCCTCACAATCTCCCCCACTTAGGACAATTTCGTCCTCGAAATTCCAATCAACGAACTAAAGGGTTGAAATACTCAAAACAATCAAAAGATCAAAATGTATACATATATATACAAGCCACGCCAACATATACACAATATAATGCATCGTATGCTAGTCTCAAGTACTAAACTCTGGAGTACTCAGGCACAAGAATCCGAAATAAGATAATTCACATCTCGAGCTGCAGTCCCAAGAGTAAACTATCTACAATCGAAATTCCTACCTGACGTACCTATCTATAGTCCTCAGATACCATGAGAAAGATTTAAGGCCTATAACATTTATGATCCATAACTTATGCTCGAACGAACACTTAGTCCTTCATACTTATTCGCCACTTCATCCAGGCTCACTCTGCGCAGAGACCACGCGAAGCAGCTATAGGTTTTATCCCTCAAATGCTTAACTTTCAAATCAAATCAAATCCCACAGTCCGGCATCCTAAACTTCAAGCCTAGGATACACTACAGAGATCTGAAGCCTAAGCTCTGATACCACCTGTGACGACCCCACCTCCCCCTAAGGCGAACCAGAGGGTTCGGCGGGCCGCCTGCCCGGCTCTCGCCGAGACTCAGTCGTTCACTAAAGTCCTCAAATGAATTACAAGAATAAACCTCAAATATACATCACATGGTCCACAAATATACATCCAAGTCTCCAATAACTACATGTCACAAATGCAACGGAAACAATTCCCAACTATACATAAAATGATTCCAAATCCAAATTGTACAACATAAAGGCCATCCATTCACGTGAATAAGCACAACAAGTCCTGCCTTCGCCTTGAGCCCTGTGGAGGGGAATAAAATATTTTTGGGGTGAGCTAGAAGCTCAGCGACTAACCAGCAAAATCAATTAGCAAATTATTTCACAACAATGTTGCATTTTCGATGAATTTTCGATGATGCTAATGATTCTTCAGAGATCAATGTGCCGTTAGTGCTCTCAAGTGAGCCGGTGAAATAATCATAGCACTTTGAACCCCCGAACGTCTAATATATTTTCATTATACATTAACTCTACGAATCTCACGAAAGTGGTGTCGCAACATCGTGCTTCCCCATGAAACCATGGACACATCGAACCATAACAAGGGTGAGCCCGTTTGTGTCCAGCACAAGGAGCTTTCCCAGAACTTCATGAAGCCAAAATTCATATTCATTTCAATTCACATAGCACGCACGCATGAGATGCAAGTCGGAGGTAAGATCTATCTACAGAAATATTTCACAAGTACTTGGAAATAGTTTAGTGGTCACTCTCACCTCTACGGCCTTTCCGATAATCCATCCATTCAGTATAAGTGCCTTGCCTCCAAAAATCCAAGTCTTAAATCAACCAAACTCAATGAATGCAAGTCCTTTCAAAGTTCGGACATTCTGTTCACTCAAAAACAGCAACAGTAAAATGGCATAGTACTCTCTATAGCTACTCCAAATGTCCCTGAAATTTTGTTAGGCACTTCGATACTTCAATCAATTACCGTACAACTTTTCATTGTTGAAATCAAGTCCAATTCGGCCTCT
The DNA here is from genome assembly GCF_003713205.1 of Coffea eugenioides. Lineage (NCBI taxonomy): Eukaryota > Viridiplantae > Streptophyta > Magnoliopsida > Gentianales > Rubiaceae > Coffea > Coffea eugenioides. The sequence continues at coordinate 27,233 of NW_020863870.1, forward strand.
ATTATGACCTAAAATTTCGGACAGATTAGGGGTTCAATGAACCCTAACTTTCACCATTTCATTCCAAACCCAAAATTGTATTGCATTTAACACACAATCACGGACCTACTAGAGTCCAAAGCCGCTTATTACCAAACCAATCATAGCTAGTCCACAACATCAAAATCATATCGAAACCAAGAAAATCATGCATAAAATGGAAAAAACTTCACAAAACTCTTCAACTCAAGAAAATAAATCACATATTCATACTTCCAAGTACTTCTAAGCATAACATAAACATCATTAGGTGTAGAGGAGTGTTCTAGCATCCAACTTACCAAGTGAACAAGAGAGGAGAGATGTTTGGAACACCCTTAAGCTCCAAAACAAACTTCAAACCTAATACACTTACTAGAACCACTAAAGAAAGTTTTATGGAGTAGAATCTAATCTAGGCTTTTGTTTGTAGAAGATTGAAGCATCGAAGCTTCGAAAGTTGAAGAATTTTCCTTCCTTCTTTGCTCAAGGAAGAACCGGCCACAAGGAGACAGAAAAAATGGTTGCATTTTGTGCAATTCTTTGATATTTAACCTTTGGTCAAAAAAAAAGTCAAGAAAAGTGAATAAGTGTTCTAAAGTCCAACTAATGAGAAGATGACACTTGTCCTCATTAAATGCATTCTTATCTTTTTTTTCTCTCTTACCTCAATCAAATCACCTCCCCAACTTATCTCCTAACACCCGATAAATTGTACACAGTATCCGAAATTTAACCTAATTGGCCGAATTTTCCCGAACTTTTCGCACTAGTGGGTCCCACGTCCGAAATCCGTTCTTATTTTCTCAAAATCTAACCGATACTAGAAAAATCATCTAAAACCCATATTTACTCATACCGAATATCAAATAACCCAAATATCGACTTACGATCGGACTGGGGCCTCACAATCTCCCCCACTTAGGACAATTTCGTCCTCGAAATTCCAATCAACGAACTAAAGGGTTGAAATACTCAAAACAATCAAAAGATCAAAATGTATACATATATATACAAGCCACGCCAACATATACACAATATAATGCATCGTATGCTAGTCTCAAGTCAAGTACTAAACTCTGGAGTACTCAGGCACAAGAATCCGAAATAAGATAATTCACATCTCGAGCTGCAGTCCCAAGAGTAAACTATCTACAATCGAAATTCCTACCTGACGTACCTATCTATAGTCCTCAGATACCATGAGAAAGATTTAAGGCCTATAATATTTATGATCCATAACTTATGCTCGAACGAACACTTAGTCCTTCATACTTATTCGCCACTTCATCCAGGCTCACTCTGCGCAGAGACCACGCGAAGCAGCTATAAGTTTTATCCCTCAAATGCTTAACTTTCAAATCAAATCAAATCCCACAGTCCGGCATCCTAAACTTCAAGCCTAGGATACACTACAGAGATCTGAAGCCTAAGCTCTGATACCACCTGTGACGACCCCACCTCCCCCTAAGGCGAACCAGAGTGTTCGGCGGGCCGCCTGCCCGGCTCTCGCCGAGACTCAGTCGTTCACTAAAGTCCTCAAATGAATTACAAGAATAAACCTCAAATATACATCACATGGTCCACAAATATACATCCAAGTCTCCAATAACTACATGTCACAAATGCAACGGAAACAATTCCCAACTATACATAAAATGATTCCAAATCCAAATTGTACAACATAAAGGCCATCCATTCACGTGAATAAGCACAACAAGTCCTGCCTTCGCCTTGAGCCCTGTGGAGGGGAATAAAATATTTTTGGGGTGAGCTAGAAGCTCAGCGAGTAACCAGGAAAATCATTAAACAAATATATTTCACAATGTTGCATTTCGATGATTTCGATGATGTCATGATTCCAAGATCAAATGTCCGTTTAGTGCTCTCGTGAGCCGGTGAAATCACAGCACTTGAACACCCAACGCTCAAATATTTCATTTAACATTAACTCACGAACTCACGAAAGTGGGAGCAACATCGGTGCTCCAGATAACCATGAACATGAACCATAAACAAGGTGGAGACGTTGGTGTCCAGCACAAGACTTTCCCAGAACTCATTGAAGCCAAAATCATATCATCAATTCACATGCAAGCACGCATGAGATGCAATCGAGTAAATAATGCAAGAAATATTTCACAAGTACTTTGGAAATAGTTTAGGCTCACTCACCTCCACGGCTCCGAAACCATCCATCATGTATCATTGCCTTGCTCAAATCCAAGTCTTAAATCACAAACTCAATGCAATCAAGTCCTTTCAAAGTTCGGACATTCTGTTCACCAAAACAGCAACAGTAAAAATGGCATAACTCACTTATACACTCCAATGCCCTGACATTTTTGTAGGCATTCATACTCACAAATACTACAACTTTCATGTTTTGATCAAAGTTCCAATTCGGCCTCTATCTATGACCTAAAAATTTCGGACGATTAGGGGTTCATGACACCTAACTTTCACATTTCATTCAAACCGCAAAAATTGAATTGCATATTAACACAAATCACACTACTTAGAGCCAAAGCCCCTTATTACAACTCATCATACTAGTCCACAAATAAAAATATATGAACCAGAAATTCATCATAAAAATGGAAACTTCACCCAAAAACTCTTCAAAATCAAGAAATAAATCACATATTCCATCACTCAAGCTACTTCTAAGCATAACATAAACATCATTAGGTGTAGTAGAGTGTTCTAGCATCACTTACCAAGTAACAAGAGAGAGAGAGATGTAGGCCACCTTAGAGCTTCAAACAAACTTCACTAATACACTTACTATCACTAGAAGAAAGGTTTTTATGGAGTAGAATCTAATCTAGGCTTTTGTTTGTAGAAGATTGAAGCATATGGAAGCTTGAAAGTTGAAGAATTTCCTTCCTTCTTTGCTCAAGGAGAACCGGCCACAAGGAGAGAAAAATGGTGCATTTTGTGCAATTTTTGATATTTAATCCTTTGGTCAAAAAAAAGTCAAGAAAGTGAATAGTGTTTCTTAAAGTCCAACTAATGAGAAGATGACACTTGTCCTCATTAAATGCATTCTTATCTTTCTTTTCTCTCTTACCTCAATCAAATCACCTCCCCAACTTATCTCCTAACACCAGATAAATTGTACACAGTATCCGAAATTTAACCTAATTGGCCGAATTTTTCCGAACTTTTCGCACTAGTGGGTCCCACGTCCGAAATCCGTTCTTATTTTCTCAAAATCTAACCGATACTAGAAAAATCATCTAAAACCCATATTTACTCATACTGAATACAAATAACCAAATTCGACTTAACGATCGGACTGGGGACTCACAATCTTCCCCACTTAGGACAATTTCGTCTCGAAATTCCTCAACGACTAAAGGGTTGAAATAACAAAACAATCAAAGTAAAATGTAAACATATATATACAAGCCACGCCAACATATACACAATATAATGCATCGTATGCTAATCTCAAGTACTAAACTCTGGAGTACTCAGGCACAAGAATCCGAAATAAGATAATTCACATCTCGAGCTGCAGTCCCAAGAGTAAACTATCTACAATCGAAATTCCTACCTGACGTACCTATCTATAGTCCTCAGATACCATGAGAAAGATTTAAGGCCTATAACATTTATGATCCATAACTTATGCTCGAACGAACACTTAGTCCTTCATACTTATTCGCCACTTCATCCAGGCTCACTTTGCGCAGAGACCACGCGAAGCAGCTATAGGTTTTATCCCTCAAATGCTTAACTTTCAAATCAAATCAAATCCCACAGTCCGGCATCCTAAACTTCAAGTCTAGGATACACTACAGAGATCTGAAGCCTAAGCTCTGATACCACCTGTGACGACCCCACCTCCCCCTAAGGCGAACCAGAGGGTTCGGCGGGCCGCCTGCCCGGCTCTCGCCGAGACTCAGTCGTTCACTAAAGTCCTCAAATGAATTACAAGAATAAACCTCAAATATACATCACATGGTCCACAATAATACATCAAGCTCCAATAACTACTGTCACAAAGCAACGGCAACAATTCACCAACTATCCATAAAATGATTCCAAATCAAAATTGTACAACATAAAGGCATCCATTCACGTGAATAAGCACAAAAAGTCCTGCCTTCGCCTTGAGCCCTGTGGAAGGGGGAATAAAATATTTTTGGGGTGAGCTAGACCTCAGCGAGTAACCAGCAAAATCAATTAAGCAAATATATTTCAAAATGTTGCATTTCGAGATTCGATGATGTCATGATTCAGAGATCAATGTCGTTTAGTGCTCTCGTGGCCCGGTGAAAATCATAGCCTTGAAAACAACCCAAACGTTCAAATATTTATTTAAACATTAACTCACGAACTCACGAAGTGGGGAGCAACATGGTGGCTCCAGATACCATGAACATGAACTATAAACAAGGTGGAGAGTTGTGTCGCAGCACAAAGACTTCCCGAGAACTCATTGAGCCAAAACATATCATCAAATTCACATGCAAGCACGCATGAGATCAATCGAGTAATAAGCAAGAAATATTCACAAGTACTTTGGAAATACGTTTAGGGTCACTCACTGCCAACGGCTCCGAAACCATCCATCCTGTATCATATGCCTTGCTCAAATCCAGTCTAAATTACAAACTCAATGCAATCAGTCTTCTCAAAATTTGGACATTCTGTTCACCAAAACGCAACAGTAAAAATGGCATAACTCAACTCTATATAACTCCAAATCCCTGGAAATTTTGTAGGCAAACTTTCATCTCATCAATACCTACAACTTACATGTTTTGATCAAGTCCAATTTCGCCTCTATCTATGACTAAAATTTCGGACAGATTAGGGGGTTCATGAACCTCACTTTTCACATTTCATTCCAAACCCAAATTGATTGCATTTAACACAATTCACCTACTAGAGCCAAGCCCTTATTACCACCATCATACTAGTCCACAACATCAAAATCATATGAAACCAGAAAATTCATCATAAAATGGAAAACTTCACCAAAACTCTTCAAATCAAGAAATAAATCACATATTCCATCACTCAAGCTACTTCTAAGCATAACATAAACATCATTAGGTGTAGAAGAGTGTTCTAGCATCACTTACCAAGTAACAAGAGATAGAGAGATGTTGGCCACCTTAGAGCTTCAAACAAACTTCACTAATACACTTACTATCACTAGAAGAAAGGTTTTTATGGAGTAGAATCTAATCTAGGCTTTTGTTTGTAGAAGATTGAAGCATATGGAAGCTTGAAAGTTGAAGAATTCCTTCCTTCTTTGCTCAAGGAGAACCGGCCACAAGGAGAGAAAAATGGTGCATTTTGTGCAATTTTTGATATTTAATCCTTTGGTCAAAAAAAAGTCAAGAAAGTGAATAGTGTTTCTTAAAGTCCAACTAATGAGAAGATGACACTTGTCCTCATTAAATGCATTCTTAACTTTCTTTTCTCTCTTACCTCAATCAAATCACCTCCCCAACTTATCTCCTAACACCCGATAAATTGTACACAGTATCCGAAATTTAACCTAATTGGCCGAATTTTCCCGAACTTTTCGCACTAGTGGGTCCCACGTCCGAAATCCGTTCTTATTTTCTCAAAATCTAACCGATACTAGAAAAATCATCTAAAACCCATATTTACTCATACCGAATATCAAATAACCCAAATATCGACTTACGATCGGACTGGGGCCTCACAATCTCCCCCACTTAGGACAATTTCGTCCTCGAAATTCCAATCAACGAACTAAAGGGTTGAAATACTCAAAACAATCAAAAGATCAAAATGTATACATATATATACAAGCCACGCCAACATATACACAATATAATGCATCGTATGCTAGTCTCAAGTACTAAACTCTGGAGTACTCAGGCACAAGAATCCGAAATAAGATAATTCACATCTCGAGCTGCAGTCCCAAGAGTAAACTATCTACAATCGAAATTCCTACCTGACGTACCTATCTATAGTCCTCAGATACCATGAGAAAGATTTAAGGCCTATAACATTTATGATCCATAACTTATGCTCGAACGAACACTTAGTCCTTCATACTTATTCGCCACTTCATCCAGGCTCACTTTGCGCAGAGACCACGCGAAGCAGCTATAGGTTTTATCCCTCAAATGCTTAACTTTCAAATCAAATCAAATCCCACAGTCCGGCATCCTAAACTTCAAGTCTAGGATACACTACAGAGATCTGAAGCCTAAGCTCTGATACCACCTGTGACGACCCCACCTCCCCCTAAGGCGAACCAGAGGGTTCGGCGGGCCGCCTGCCCGGCTCTCGCCGAGACTCAGTCGTTCACTAAAGTCCTCAAATGAATTACAAGAATAAACCTCAAATATACATCACATGGTCCACAAATATAAATCCAAGTCTCCAATAACTACATGTCACAAATGCAACGGAAACAATTCCCAACTATACATAAAATGATTCCAAATCCAAATTGTACAACATAAAGGCCATCCATTCACGTGAATAAGCACAACAAGTCCTGCCTTCGCCTTGAGCCCTGTGGAGGGGAATAAAATATTTTTGGGGTGAGCTAGAAGCTCAGCGAGTAACCAGCAAAATCATTAAGCAAATATATTTCACAATGTTGCATTTCGATGATTTCGATGATGTCATGATTCAGAGATCAAATGTCCGTTTAGTGCTCTCGTGAGCCGGTGAAATCATAGCACTTGAACACCCAACGTTCAAATATTTCATTTAACATTAACTCACGAACTCACGAAAGTGGGAGCAACATCGGTGCTCCAGATAACCATGAACATGAACCATAAACAAGGTGGAGACGTTGGTGTCCAGCACAAGACTTTCCCAGAACTCATTGAAGCCAAAATCATATCATCAATTCACATGCAAGCACGCATGAGATGCAATCGAGTAAATAATGCAAGAAATATTTCACAAGTACTTTGGAAATAGTTTAGGGTCACTCACCTCCACGGCTCCGAAACCATCCATCATGTATCATTGCCTTGCTCAAATCCAAGTCTTAAATCACAAACTCAATGCAATCAAGTCCTTTCAAAGTTCGGACATTCTGTTCACCAAAAACAGCAACAGTAAAAATGGCATAACTCACTCTATACTACTCCAAATGCCCTGAAATTTTGTAGGCCCTTCATACTCATCAATACCTACAACTTTCATGTTTTGATCAAAGTCCAATTCGGCCTCTATCTATGACCTAAAATTTCGGACAGATTAGGGGTTCATGAACCCTAACTTTTCACATTTCATTCCAAACCCAAAATTGATTGCATTTAACCACAATTCATACCTACTAGAGCCAAAGCCCCTTATTACCAACCATCATACTAGTCCACAACATCAAAATCATATGAAACCAGAAAATTCATCATAAAATGGAAAACTTCACCAAAACTCTTCAAATCAAGAAATAAATCACATATTCCATCACTCAAGCTACTTCTAAGCATAACATAAACATCATTAGGTGTAGAAGAGTGTTCTAGCATCACTTACCAAGTAACAAGAGAGAGAGAGATGTTGGCCACCTTAGAGCTTCAAACAAACTTCACTAATACACTTACTACCACTAGAAGAAAGGTTTTTATGGAGTAGAATCTAATCTAGGCTTTTGTTTGTAGAAGATTGAAGCATATGGAAGCTTGAAAGTTGAAGAATTTCCTTCCTTCTTTGCTCAAGGAGAACCGGCCACAAGGAGAGAAAAATGGTGCATTTTGTGCAATTTTTGATATTTAATCCTTTGGTCAAAAAAAAGTCAAGAAAGTGAATAGTGTTTCTTAAAGTCCAACTAATGAGAAGATGACACTTGTCCTCATTAAATGCATTCTTATCTTTCTTTTCTCTCTTACCTCAATCAAATCACCTCCCCAACTTATCTCCTAACACCCGATAAATTGTACACAGTATCCGAAATTTAACCTAATTGGCCGAATTTTCCCGAACTTTTCGCACTAGTGGGTCCCACGTCCGAAATCCGTTCTTATTTTCTCAAAATCTAACCGATACTAGAAAAATCATCTAAAACCCATATTTACTCATACTGAATATCAAATAACCCAAATATCGACTTACGATCGGGACTGAGGGCCTCACAATCTCCCCCACTTAGGACAATTTCGTCCTCGAAATTCCCAATCAACAAAAAACTAAAGGGTTGAATACTCAAACACTATCAAAAATCAAATGTATACATATATATACAGCCACGCCAAACATAATACACAATATAATGCATCGTATGCTAGTCTCAAGTACTAAACTCAGGAGTACTCAGGCACAAGAATCCGAAATAAGATAATTCACATCTCGAGCTGCAGTCCCAAGAGTAAACTATCTACAATCAAAATTCCTACCTGACGTACCTATCTATAGTCCTCAGATACCATGAGAAAGATTTAAGGCCTATAACATTTATGATCCATAACTTATGCTCGAACGAACACTTAGTCCTTCATACTTATTCGCCACTTCATCCAGGCTCACTCTGCGCAGAGACCACGCGAAGCAGCTATAGGTTTTATCCCTCAAATGCTTAACTTTCAAATCAAATCAAATCCCACAGTCCGGCATCCTAAACTTCAAGCCTAGGATACACTACAGAGATCTGAAGCCTAAGCTCTGATACCACCTGTGACGACCCCACCTCCCCCTAAGGCGAACCAGAGGGTTTGGCGGGCCGCCTGCCCGGCTCTCGCCGAGACTCAGTCGTTCACTAAAGTCCTCAAATGAATTACAAGAATAAACCTCCAATATACATCACATGGTCCCAAAATAATACATCAAGTCTCCAATAACTACATGTCACAAAATGCACCAGGAACAATTCCAACTATACATAAAATGATTCCAAATCCTAAATTGTACAAATAAAGGCCATCCTTCACGTGAATAAGCAAACACAAGTCCTGCCTATCGCCTTGGAAGCCCTGTGGAGGGGAATAAAATATTTTTGGAGGTGAGCTTAGAAGCTCAGCGAGTAAACAGCAAAATCATTAAGCAAATATATTTCACAATGTTGGGCATTCGATGATTTTCGATGAATGTCCATGATTCAGAGATCAAATAGTCCGTTTTAGTGCTCTCGTGAGCCGGTTGAATCATAGCACTTTGAACACCCCAACGTTCAAATAATTTCATTAACATTAACTTCACGAACTCACGAAAAGTGGGAGCAACATCGGTGCTCCAGATAACCATGAACATGAAACCAATAAACAAGGTGGAGACGTGAGGTGTCCAGCAGCAAGACTTTCCAGAACTCATTGAAGCCAAAAATCATATCATCATTTCACATGCAAGCAGCATGAGATGCAATCGAGTAAAATAAATGCAAGAAATATTTCAACAAGTACTTTGGAAATAGTTTAGGGTCACTCACCTCCAGGCTTTCCGAAAACCAATCCCATCATGTATCATTGCCTTGCTCAATCCAAGATCTTAATCACAAACTCAATGCAATCAAGTCTTTCAAAGTTGGAACATTTCTTGTTCCCAAAAACAGCAACAGTAAATGGCATAACTCACTTCTATACTACTCCAAATGCCCTGAAATTTTGTAGGACTTCATACATCATCAATAGCCTACAACTTCAATGTTTTGATCAAGTCCAATTCGGCCTCTATCTATGACCTAAATTTCGGAAGATTAGGGGTTCATGAACCCTAACTTTTCACATTTCATTCCAAACGCCAAAAAAATTGATGCATTAACCACAATTTCACAACCTACTAGAGCCAAAGCCCCATTATTACCAACCATCATACTAGTCCACAACATCAAAATCATATGAAACCAGAAAATTCATCATAAAATGGAAAACTTCACCAAAACTCTTCAAATCAAGAAATAAATCACATATTCCATCACTCAAGCTACTTCTAAGCATAACATAAACATCATTAGGTGTAGAAGAGTGTTCTAGCATCACTTACCAAGTAACAAGAGAGAGAGAGATGTTGGCCACCTTAGAGCTTCAAACAAACTTCACTAATACACTTACTACCACTAGAAGAAAGGTTTTTATGTAGTAGAATCTAATCTAGGCTTTTGTTTGTAGAAGATTGAAGCATATGGAAGCTTGAAAGTTGAAGAATTTCCTTCCTTCTTTGCTCAAGGAGAACCGGCCACAAGGAGAGAAAAATGGTGCATTTTGTGCAATTTTTTATATTTAATCCTTTGGTCAAAAAAAAGTCAAGAAAGTGAATAGTGTTTCTTAAAGTCCAACTAATGAGAAGATGACACTTGTCCTCATTAAATGCATTCTTATCTTTCTTTTCTCTCTTACCTCAATCAAATCACCTCCCCAACTTATCTCCTAACACCCGATAAATTGTACACAGTATCCGAAATTTAACCTAATTGGCCGAATTTTCCCGAACTTTTCGCACTAGTGGGTCCCACGTCCGAAATCCGTTCTTATTTTCTCAAAATCTAACCGATACTAGAAAAATCATCTAAAACCCATATTTACTCATACCGAATATCAAATAACCCAAATATCGACTTACGATCGGACTGGGGCCTCACAATCTCCCCCACTTAGGACAATTTCGTCCTCGAAATTCCAATCAACGAACTAAAGGGTTGAAATACTCAAAACAATCAAAAGATCAAATTGTATACATATATATACAAGCCACGCCAACATATACACAATATAATGCATCGTATGCTAGTCTCAAGTACTAAACTCTGGAGTACTCAGGCACAAGAATCCGAAATAAGATAATTCACATCTCGAGCTGCAGTCCCAAGAGTAAACTATCTACAATCGAAATTCCTACCTGACGTACCTATCTATAGTCCTCAGATACCATGAGAAAGATTTAAGGCCTATAACATTTATGATCCATAACTTATGCTCGAACGAACACTTAGTCCTTCATACTTATTCGCCACTTCATCCAGGCTCACTCTGCGCAGAGACCACGCGAAGCAGCTATAGGTTTTATCCCTCAAATGCTTAACTTTCAAATCAAATCAAATCCCACAGTCCGGCATCCTAAACTTCAAGCCTAGGATACACTACAGAGATCTGAAGCCTAAGCTCTGATACCACCTGTGACGACCCCACCTCCCCCTAAGGCGAACCAGAGTGTTCGGCGGGCCGCCTGCCCGGCTCTCGCCGAGACTCAGTCGTTCACTAAAGTCCTCAAATGAATTACAAGAATAAACCTCAAATATACATCACATGGTCCACAAATATACATCCAAGTCTCCAATAACTACATGTCACAAATGCAACGGAAACAATTCCCAACTATACATAAAATGATTCCAAATCCAAATTGTACAACATAAAGGCCATCCATTCACGTGAATAAGCACAACAAGTCCTGCCTTCGCCTTGAGCCCTGTGGAGGGGAATAAAATATTTTTGGGGTGAGCTAGAAGCTCAGCGAGTAACCAGCAAAATCATTAAGCAAATATATTTCACAATGTTGCATTTCGATGATTTCGATGATGTCATGATTCAGAGATCAAATGTCCGTTTAGTGGTCTCGTGAGCCGGTGAAATCATAGCACTTGAACACCCAACGCTCAAATATTTCATTTAACATTAACTCACAAACTCACGAAAGTGGGAGCAACATCGGTGCTCCAGATAACCATGAACATGAACCATAAACAAGGTGGAGACGTTGGTGTCCAGCACAAGACTTTCCCAGAACTCATTGAAGCCAAATCATGTCATGAATTCACATGCAAGCACGCATGATATGCAATCGAATAGTTAATGCAAGAAACATTTCACAAGTACTTTGGAAATAGTTTAGGGTCACTCACCTCCACGGCTCCGAAACCATCCATCATGTATCATTGCCTTGCTCAAATCCAAAGTCTTAAAATCACAAACTCAATGCAAATCAAGTCCTTTCAAGAGTTTCGGACATTGTTCACCAAAACAGCACAGTAAATGGCATAATCATCTAATAACTACTCCAAATGCCCTGAAATTTTGTAGGCACTTCATACTCATCAATACCTACAACTTTCATGTTTTGATCAGTCGCATTCGCCTCTATCTATGACCTAAAATTTCGGAACAGATTAGGGGTTCATGAACCGTAACTTTTTCACATTTCATCCAAACCCAAAATTGAATTGCAATTTAACCAACAATTCAACACCTAACTAGAGCCAAAAGCCCCTTATTACCAAAAACCATCATAACTAGTCCACAAACATCAAAATCATATGAAACGCAGAAAATTCAATCATAAAATGGAAACTTCACGCAAAAACTTTCAATCAAGAAATAAATCAGCATATTCCATCCTCAAGCTAGCTTCTAAGCAATAACATAACATCATTAGGTGTAGAAGAAGTGTTCTAAGCATCAACTTACCAAGTTACGAGAGAGAGAGATTTGGCCACCTTAAAAGAAAAAAAAAAAAAAAAGCCCTTCACAAAACTTCACTAAATACACTTAACTAACAACTAGAAGAAAGGTTTTTATGGAGTAGAATCTAATCTAGGCTTTTGTTTGTAGAAGATTGAAGCATATGGAAGCTTGAAAGTTGAAGAATTTCCTTCCTTCTTTGCTCAAGGAGAACCGGCCACAAGGAGAGAAAAATGGTGCATTTTGTGCAATTTTTTATATTTAATCCTTTGGTCAAAAAAATCAAGAAAGTGAATAGTGTTTCTTAAAGTCCAACTAATGAGAAGATGACACTTGTCCTCATTAAATGCATTCTTATCTTTCTTTTCTCTCTTACCTCAATCAAATCACCTCCCCAACTTATCTCCTAACACCCGATAAATTGTACACAGTATCCGAAATTTAACCTAATTGGCCGAATTTTCCCGAACTTTTCGCACTAGTGGGTCCCACGTCCGAAATCCGTTCTTATTTTCTCAAAATCTAACCGATACTAGAAAAATCATCTAAAACCCATATTTACTCATACCGAATATCAAATAACCCAAATATCGACTTACGATCGGATTGGGGCCTCACAATCTCCCCCACTTAGGACAATTTCGTCCTCGAAATTCCAATCAACGAACTAAAGGGTTGAAATACTCAAAACAATCAAAAGATCAAAATGTATACATATATATACAAGCCACGCCAACATATACACAATATAATGCATCGTATGCTAGTCTCAAGTACTAAACTCTGGAGTACTCAGGCACAAGAATCCGAAATAAGATAATTCACATCTCGAGCTGCAGTCCCAAGAGTAAACTATCTACAATCGAAATTCCTACCTGACGTACCTATCTATAGTCCTCAGATACCATGAGAAAGATTTAAGGCCTATAACATTTATGATCCATAACTTATGCTCGAACGAACACTTAGTCCTTCATACTTATTCGCCACTTCATCCAGGCTCACTCTGCGCAGAGACCACGCGAAGCAGCTATAGGTTTTATCCCTCAAATGCTTAACTTTCAAATCAAATCAAATCCCACAGTCCGGCATCCTAAACTTCAAGCCTAGGATACACTACAGAGATCTGAAGCCTAAGCTCTGATACCACCTGTGACGACCCCACCTCCCCCTAAGGCGAACCAGAGGGTTCGGCGGGCCGCCTGCCCGGCTCTCGCCGAGACTCAGTCGTTCACTAAAGTCCTCAAATGAATTACAAGAATAAACCTCAAATATACATCACATGGTCCACAAATATACATCCAAGTCTCCAATAACTACATGTCACAAATGCAACGGAAACAATTCCCAACTATACATAAAATGATTCCAAATCCAAATTGTACAACATAAAGGCCATCCATTCACGTGAATAAGCACAACAAGTCCTGCCTTCGCCTTGAGCCCTGTGGAGGGGAATAAAATATTTTTGGGGTGAGCTAGAAGCTCAGCGAGTAACCAGCAAAATCATTAAGCAAATATATTTCACAATGTTGCATTTCGATGATTTCGATGATGTCATGATTCAGAGATCAAATGTCCGTTTAGTGCTCTCGTGAGCCGGTGAAATCATAGCACTTGAACACCCAACGTTCAAATATTTCATTTAACATTAACTCACGAACTCACGAAAGTGGGAGCAACATCGGTGCTCCAGATAACCATGAACATGAACCATAAACAAGGTGGAGACGTTGGTGTCCAGCACAAGACTTTCCCAGAACTCATTGAAGCCAAAATCATATCATCAATTCACATGCAAGCACGCATGAGATGCAATCGAGTAAATAATGCAAGAAATATTTCACAAGTACTTTGGAAATAGTTTAGGGTCACTCACCTCCACGGCTCCGAAACCATCCATCATGTATCATTGCCTTGCTCAAATCCAAGTCTTAAATCACAAACTCAATGCAATCAAGTCCTTTCAAAGTTCGGACATTCTGTTCACCAAAAACAGCAACAGTAAAAATGGCATAACTCACTCTATACTACTCCAAATGCCCTGAAATTTTGTAGGCACTTCATACTCATCAATACCTACAACTTTCATGTTTTGATCAAAGTCCAATTCGGCCTCTATCTATGACCTAAAATTTCGGACAGATTAGGGGTTCATGAACCCTAACTTTTCACATTTCATTCCAAACCCAAAATTGATTGCATTTAACCACAATTCACACCTACTAGAGCCAAAGCCCCTTATTACCAACCATCATACTAGTCCACAACATCAAAATCATATGAAACCAGAAAATTCATCATAAAATGGAAAACTTCACCAAAACTCTTCAAATCAAGAAATAAATCACATATTCCATCACTCAAGCTACTTCTAAGCATAACATAAACATCATTAGGTGTAGAAGAGTGTTCTAGCATCACTTACCAAGTAACAAGAGAGAGAGAGATGTTGGCCACCTTAGAGCTTCAAACAAACTTCACTAATACACTTACTACCACTAGAAGAAAGGTTTTTATGGAGTAGAATCTAATCTAGGCTTTTGTTTGTAGAAGATTGAAGCATATGGAAGCTTGAAAGTTGAAGAATTTCCTTCCTTCTTTGCTCAAGGAGAACCGGCCACAAGGAGAGAAAAATGGTGCATTTTGTGCAATTTTTTATATTTAATCCTTTGGTCAAAAAAAAGTCAAGAAAGTGAATAGTGTTTCTTAAAGTCCAACTAATGAGAAGATGACACTTGTCCTCATTAAATGCATTCTTATCTTTCTTTTCTCTCTTACCTCAATCAAATCACCTCCCCAACTTATCTCCTAACACCCGATAAATTGTACACAGTATCCGAAATTTAACCTAATTGGCCGAATTTTCCCGAACTTTTCGCACTAGTGGTCCCACGTCCGAAATCCGTTCTTATTTTCTCAAAATCTAACCGATACTAGAAAAATCATCTAAAACCCATATTTACTCATACCGAATATCAAATAACCCAAATATCGACTTACGATCGGACTGGGGCCTCACAATCTCCCCCACTTAGGACAATTTCGTCCTCGAAATTCCAATCAACGAACTAAAGGGTTGAAATACTCAAAACAATCAAAAGATCAAAATGTATACATATATATACAAGCCACGCCAACATATACACAATATAATGCATCGTATGCTAGTCTCAAGTACTAAACTCTGGAGTACTCAGGCACAAGAATCCGAAATAAGATAATTCACATCTCGAGCTGCAGTCCCAAGAGTAAACTATCTACAATCGAAATTTCTACCTGACGTACCTATCTATAGTCCTCAGATACCATGAGAAAGATTTAAGGCCTATAACATTTATGATCCATAACTTATGCTCGAACGAACACTTAGTCCTTCATACTTATTCGCCACTTCATCCAGGCTCACTCTGCGCAGAGACCACGCGAAGCAGCTATAGGTTTTATCCCTCAAATGCTTAACTTTCAAATCAAATCAAATCCCACAGTCCGGCATCCTAAACTTCAAGCCTAGGATACACTACAGAGATCTGAAGCCTAAGCTCTGATACCACCTGTGACGACCCCACCTCCCCCTAAGGCGAACCAGAGGGTTCGGCGGGCCGCCTGCCCGGCTCTCGCCGAGACTCAGTCGTTCACTAAAGTCCTCAAATGAATTACAAGAATAAACCTCAAATATACATCACATGGTCCACAAATATACATCCAAGTCTCCAATAACTACATGTCACAAATGCAACGGAAACAATTCCCAACTATACATAAAATGATTCCAAATCCAAATTGTACAACATAAAGGCCATCCATTCACGTGAATAAGCACAACAAGTCCTGCCTTCGCCTTGAGCCCTGTGGAGGGGAATAAAATATTTTTGGGGTGAGCTAGAAGCTCAGCGAGTAACCAGCAAAATCATTAAGCAAATATATTTCACAATGTTGCATTTCGATGATTTCGATGATGTCATGATTCAGAGATCAAATGTCCGTTTAGTGCTCTCGTGAGCCGGTGAAATCATAGCACTTGAACACCCAACGTTCAAATATTTCATTTAACATTAACTCACGAACTCACGAAAGTGGGAGCAACATCGGTGCTCCAGATAACCATGAACATGAACCATAAACAAGGTGGAGACGTTGGTGTCCAGCACAAGACTTTCCCAGAACTCATTGAAGCCAAAATCATATCATCAATTCACATGCAAGCACGCATGAGATGCAATCGAGTAAATAATGCAAGAAATATTTCACAAGTACTTCGGAAATAGTTTAGGGTCACTCACCTCCACGGCTCCGAAACCATCCATCATGTATCATTGCCTTGCTCAAATCCAAGTCTTAAATCACAAACTCAATGCAATCAAGTCCTTTCAAAGTTCGGACATTCTGTTCACCAAAAACAGCAACAGTAAAAATGGCATAACTCACTCTATACTACTCCAAATGCCCTGAAATTTTGTAAGCGCTTCATACTCATCAATACCTACAACTTTCATGTTTTGAGAAAAGTTCAATTCGGCCTCTATCTATGACCTAAAATTTCGGACAGATTAGGGGTTCATGAACCCTAACTTTTCACATTTCATTCCAAACCCAAAATTGATTGCATTTAACCACAATTCACACCTACTAGAGCCAAAGTCCCTTATTACCAACCATCATACTAGTCCACAACATCAAAATCATATGAAACCAGAAAATTCATCATAAAATGGAAAACTTCACCAAAACTCTTCAAATCAAGAAATAAATCACATATTCCATCACTCAAGCTACTTCTAAGCATAACATAAACATCATTAGGTGTAGAAGAGTGATCTAGCATCACTTACCAAGTAACAAGAGATAGAGAGATGTTGGCCACCTTAGAGCTTCAAACAAACTTCACTAATACACCTACTACCACTAGAAGAAAGGTTTTTATGGAGTAGAATCTAATCTAGGCTTTTGTTTGTAGAAGATTGAAGCATATGGAAGCTTGAAAGTTGAAGAATTTCCTTCCTTCTTTGCTCAAGGAGAACCGGCCACAAGGAGAGAAAAATGGTGCATTTTGTGCAATTTTTTATATTTAATCCTTTGGTCAAAAAAAAAGTCAAGAAAGTGAATAGTGTTTCTTAAAGTCCAACTAATGAGAAGATGACACTTGTCCTCATTAAATGCATTCTTATCTTTACTTTCTCTCTTACCTCAATCAAATCACCTCCCCAACTTATCTCCTAACACCCGATAAATTGTACACAGTATCCGAAATTTAACCTAATTGGCCGAATTTTCCCGAACTTTTCGCACTAGTGGGTCCCACGTCCGAAATCCGTTCTTATTTTCTCAAAATCTAACCGATACTAGAAAAATCATCTAAAACCCATATTTACTCATACCGAATATCAAATAACCCAAATATCGACTTACGATCGGACTGGGGCCTCACAATCTCCCCCACTTAGGACAATTTCGTCCTCGAAATTCCAATCAACGAACTAAAGGGTTGAAATACTCAAAACAATCAAAAGATCAAAATGTATACATATATATACAAGCCACGCCAACATATACACAATATAATGCATCGTATGCTAGTCTCAAGTACTAAACTCTGGAGTACTCAGGCACAAGAATCCGAAATAAGATAATTCACATCTCGAGCTGCAGTCCCAAGAGTAAACTATCTACAATCGAAATTCCTACCTGACGTACCTATCTATAGTCCTCAGATACCATGAGAAAGATTTAAGGCCTATAACATTTATGATCCATAACTTATGCTCGAACGAACACTTAGTCCTTCATACTTATTCGCCACTTCATCCAGGCTCACTTTGCGCAGAGACCACGCGAAGCAGCTATAGGTTTTATCCCTCAAATGCTTAACTTTCAAATCAAATCAAATCCCACAGTCCGGCATCCTAAACTTCAAGCCTAGGATACACTACAGAGATCTGAAGCCTAAGCTCTGATACCACCTGTGACGACCCCACCTCCCCCTAAGGCGAACCAGAGGGTTCGGCGGGCCGCCTGCCCGGCTCTCGCCGAGACTCAGTCGTTCACTAAAGTCCTCAAATGAATTACAAGAATAAACCTCAAATATACATCACATGGTCCACAAATATAAATCCAAGTCTCCAATAACTACATGTCACAAATGCAACGGAAACAATTCCCAACTATACATAAAATGATTCCAAATCCAAATTGTACAACATAAAGGCCATCCATTCACGTGAATAAGCACAACAAGTCCTGCCTTCGCCTTGAGCCCTGTGGAGGGGAATAAAATATTTTTGGGGTGAGCTAGAAGCTCAGCGAGTAACCAGCAAAATCATTAAGCAAATATATTTCACAATGTTGCATTTCGATGATTTCGATGATGTCATGATTCAGAGATCAAATGTCCGTTTAGTGCTCTCGTGAGCCGGTGAAATCATAGCACTTGAACACCCAACGTTCAAATATTTCATTTAACATTAACTCACGAACTCACGAAAGTGGGAGCAACATCGGTGCTCCAGATAACCATGAACATGAACCATAAACAAGGTGGAGACGTTGGTGTCCAGCACAAGACTTTCCCAGAACTCATTGAAGCCAAAATCATATCATCAATTCACATGCAAGCACGCATGAGATGCAATCGAGTAAATAATGCAAGAAATATTTCACAAGTACTTTGGAAATAGTTTAGGGTCACTCACCTCCACGGCTCCGAAACCATCCATCATGTATCATTGCCTTGCTCAAATCCAAGTCTTAAATCACAAACTCAATGCAATCAAGTCCTTTCAAAGTTCGGACATTCTGTTCACCAAAAACAGCAACAGTAAAAATGGCATAACTCACTCTATACTACTCCAAATGCCCTGAAATTTTGTAGGCCCTTCATACTCATCAATACCTACAACTTTCATGTTTTGATCAAAGTCCAATTCGGCCTCTATCTATGACCTAAAATTTCGGACAGATTAGGGGTTCATGAACCCTAACTTTTCACATTTCATTCCAAACCCAAAATTGATTGCATTTAACCACAATTCACACCTACTAGAGCCAAAGCCCCTTATTACCAACCATCATACTAGTCCACAACATCAAAATCATATGAAACCAGAAAATTCATCATAAAATGGAAAACTTCACCAAAACTCTTCAAATCAAGAAATAAATCACATATTCCATCACTCAAGCTACTTCTAAGCATAACATAAACATCATTAGGTGTAGAAGAGTGTTCTAGCATCACTTACCAAGTAACAAGAGATAGAGAGATGTTGGCCACCTTAGAGCTTCAAACAAACTTCACTAATACACTTACTACCACTAGAAGAAAGGTTTTTATGGAGTAGAATCTAATCTAGGCTTTTGTTTGTAGAAGATTGAAGCATATGGAAGCTTGAAAGTTGAAGAATTTCCTTCCTTCTTTGCTCAAGGAGAACCGGCCACAAGGAGAGAAAAATGGTGCATTTTGTGCAATTTTTGATATTTAATCCTTTGGTCAAAAAAAAGTCAAGAAAGTGAATAGTGTTTCTTAAAGTCCAACTAATGAGAAGATGACACTTGTCCTCATTAAATGCATTCTTATCTTTCTTTTCTCTCTTACCTCAATCAAATCACCTCCCCAACTTATCTCCTAACACCCGATAAATTGTACACAGTATCCGAAATTTAACCTAATTGGCCGAATTTTCCCGAACTTTTCGCACTAGTGGGTCCCACGTCCGAAATCCGTTCTTATTTTCTCAAAATCTAACCGATACTAGAAAAATCATCTAAAACCCATATTTACTCATACCGAATATCAAATAACCCAAATATCGACTTACGATCGGACTGGGGCCTCACAATCTCCCCCACTTAGGACAATTTCGTCCTCGAAATTCCAATCAACGAACTAAAGGGTTGAAATACTCAAAACAATCAAAAGATCAAAATGTATACATATATATACAAGCCACGCCAACATATACACAATATAATGCATCGTATGCTAGTCTCAAGTACTAAACTCTGGAGTACTCAGGCACAAGAATCCGAAATAAGATAATTCACATCTCGAGCTGCAGTCCCAAGAGTAAACTATCTACAATCGAAATTCCTACCTGACGTACCTATCTATAGTCCTCAGATACCATGAGAAAGATTTAAGGCCTATAACATTTATGATCCATAACTTATGCTCGAACGAACACTTAGTCCTTCATACTTATTCGCCACTTCATCCAGGCTCACTCTGCGCAGAGACCACGCGAAGCAGCTATAGGTTTTATCCCTCAAATGCTTAACTTTCAAATCAAATCAAATCCCACAGTCCGGCATCCTAAACTTCAAGCCTAGGATACACTACAGAGATCTGAAGCCTAAGCTCTGATACCACCTGTGACGACCCCACCTCCCCCTAAGGCGAACCAGAGTGTTCGGCGGGCCGCCTGCCCGGCTCTCGCCGAGACTCAGTCGTTCACTAAAGTCCTCAAATGAATTACAAGAATAAACCTCAAATATACATCACATGGTCCACAAATATACATCCAAGTCTCCAATAACTACATGTCACAAATGCAACGGAAACAATTCCCAACTATACATAAAATGATTCCAAATCCAAATTGTACAACATAAAGGCCATCCATTCACGTGAATAAGCACAACAAGTCCTGCCTTCGCCTTGAGCCCTGTGGAGGGGAATAAAATATTTTTGGGGTGAGCTAGAAGCTCAGCGAGTAACCAGCAAAATCATTAAGCAAATATATTTCACAATGTTGCATTTCGATGATTTCGATGATGTCATGATTCAGAGATCAAATGTCCGTTTAGTGCTCTCGTGAGCCGGTGAAATCATAGCACTTGAACACCCAACGTTCAAATATTTCATTTAACATTAACTCACGAACTCACGAAAGTGGGAGCAACATCGGTGCTCCAGATAACCATGAACATGAACCATAAACAAGGTGGAGACGTTGGTGTCCAGCACAAGACTTTCCCAGAACTCATTGAAGCCAAAATCATATCATCAATTCACATGCAAGCACGCATGAGATGCAATCGAGTAAATAATGCAAGAAATATTTCACAAGTACTTTGGAAATAGTTTAGGGTCACTCACCTCCACGGCTCCGAAACCATCCATCATGTATCATTGCCTTGCTCAAATCCAAGTCTTAAATCACAAACTCAATGCAATCAAGTCCTTTCAAAGTTCGGACATTCTGTTCACCAAAAACAGCAACAGTAAAAATGGCATAACTCACTCTATACTACTCCAAATGCCCTGAAATTTTGTAGGCACTTCATAATCATCAATACCTACAACTTTCATGTTTTGATCAAAGTCCAATTCGGCCTCTATCTATGACCTAAAATTTCGGACAGATTAGGGGTTCATGAACCCTAACTTTTCACATTTCATTCCAAACCCAAAATTGATTGCATTTAACCACAATTCACACCTACTAGAGCCAAAGCCCCTTATTACCAACCATCATACTAGTCCACAACATCAAAATCATATGAAACCAGAAAATTCATCATAAAATGGAAAACTTCACCAAAACTCTTCAAATCAAGAAATAAATCACATATTCCATCACTCAAGCTACTTCTAAGCATAACATAAACATCATTAGGTGTAGAAGAGTGTTCTAGCATCACTTACCAAGTAACAAGAGAGAGAGAGATGTTGGCCACCTTAGAGCTTCAAACAAACTTCACTAATACACTTACTACCACTAGAAAAAAGGTTTTTATGGAGTAGAATCTAATCTAGGCTTTTGTTTGTAGAAGATTGAAGCATATGGAAGCTTGAAAGTTGAAGAATTTCCTTCCTTCTTTGCTCAAGGAGAACCGGCCACAAGGAGAGAAAAATGGTGCATTTTGTGCAATTTTTTATATTTAATCCTTTGGTCAAAAAAAAGTCAAGAAAGTGAATAGTGTTTCTTAAAGTCCAACTAATGAGAAGATGACACTTGTCCTCATTAAATGCATTCTTATCGTTCTTTTCTCTCTTACCTCAATCAAATCACCTCCCCAACTTATCTCCTAACACCCGATAAATTGTACACAGTATCCGAAATTTAACCTAATTGGCCGAATTTTCCCGAACTTTTCGCACTAGTGGGTCCCACGTCCGAAATCCGTTCTTATTTTCTCAAAATCTAACCGATACTAGAAAAATCATCTAAAACCCATATTTACTCATACCGAATATCAAATAACCCAAATATCGACTTACGATCGGATTGGGGCCTCACAATCTCCCCCACTTAGGACAATTTCGTCCTCGAAATTCCAATCAACGAACTAAAGGGTTGAAATACTCAAAACAATCAAAAGATCAAAATGTATACATATATATACAAGCCACGCCAACATATACACAATATAATGCATCGTATGCTAATCTCAAGTACTAAACTCTGGAGTACTCAGGCACAAGAATCCGAAATAAGATAATTCACATCTCGAGCTGCAGTCCCAAGAGTAAACTATCTACAATCGAAATTCCTACCTGACGTACCTATCTATAGTCCTCAGATACCATGAGAAAGATTTAAGGCCTATAACATTTATGATCCATAACTTATGCTCGAACGAACACTTAGTCCTTCATACTTATTCGCCACTTCATCCAGGCTCACTTTGCGCAGAGACCACGCGAAGCAGCTATAGGTTTTATCCCTCAAATGCTTAACTTTCAAATCAAATCAAATCCCACAGTCCGGCATCCTAAACTTCAAGCCTAGGATACACTACAGAGATCTGAAGCCTAAGCTCTGATACCACCTGTGACGACCCCACCTCCCCCTAAGGCGAACCAGAGGGTTTGGCGGGCCGCCTGCCCGGCTCTCGCCGAGACTCAGTCGTTCACTAAAGTCCTCAAATGAATTACAAGAATAAACCTCAATATACATCACATGGTCCATCAAATATACATTCCAAGTCTCCTAATAACTTACAGTCACAAATGCCAACGGAAACAAATTCCAACTATACATAAAATGATTCCACATCCAAACGGTACAAAATATAACAATACAAACTAAGCCATCCAATCACGTGAATAAGCACAACAAGTCCGGCCTTCGCCTTGAGCCCTGTGGAGGGGAATAAAATATTTTTGGGGTGAGCTAGAAGCTCAGCGAGTAACCAGCAAAATCATTAAGCAAATATATTTCACAATGTTGCATTTCGATGATTTCGATGATGTCATGATTCAGAGATCAAATGTCCGTTTAGTGCTCTCGTGAGCCGGTGAAATCATAGCACTTGAACACCCAACGTTCAAATATTTCATTTAACATTAACTCACGAACTCACGAAAGTGGGAGCAACATCGGTGCTCCAGATAACCATGAACATGAACCATAAACAAGGTGGAGACGTTGGTGTCCAGCACAAGACTTTCCCAGAACTCATTGAAGCCAAAATCATATCATGAATTCACATGCAAGCACGCATGAAATGCAATCGAGTAAATAATGCAAGAAATATTTCACAAGTACTTTGGAAATAGTTTCGGGTCACTCACCTCCACGGCTCCGAAAAGCCATCCATCATGTATTTCATTGCCTCTCAAATCCAAGTCTTAAATCACAATCATGCAATCAGTCCTTTCAAAGTTCGGACATTCTGTTCACCAAAAACAGCACAGTAAAATGGCATTAACTCACTCTATATACTGACTCCAATGCCCTTAGAAATTTTTTGTAGGCACTTCATAACTCATCAATACCTAACAACTTTCAGTGTTTTGATCAAAGTCCAATTCGGCCTCTTCTATTGACTAAAATTTCGGACAGAATTTAGGGGTTCATACCCTAACTTTTCACATTTCATAATCCAAACCCAAAATTGATTTGCATTTACCACAATTCACACCTTACTAGAGCCAAAAGCCCCTTATTACCAACCATATACTAGTCCAACAACATCAAAATCATATGAACCAGAAAATTTCATCATAAAATTTGGAAAAACTTCACCAAAAACTCTTCAAATCAAGAAAAAATAAATACATATTCCATCACTCAAGCTACTTTCTAAGCATAACATAAACATCATAGGTGTAGAGAGTGTTCTAGCATCACTTACAAGTTAACAGAGAGATGAGATGTTGCCACCTTAGAGCTTTTCAAAACAAAACTTTCACTAATACACTTACTTACCACTAGAATGAAAGGTTTTATGTAGTTAGAATCTAATCTAGGCTTTTGTTTTGTAGAAGATTGAGCATATGGAAGCTTGAAAGTTGAAGAAATTTCCTTCCTTCTTTGCTCAAGGAGAACCGGCCACAAGGAGAGAAAAATGGTGCATTTGGCAATTTTTTATATTTTAATCTTTTGTCAAAAAAAGTCAAGAAATGTGAATTAGTGTTTCTTAAAGTCCCAACTAATGAGAAAAGATGACACTTTGTCCTCATAAATGCATTTTATCTTTCTATTCTCTCTATACCTTCCAATCAAAATCACCTCTCCCCAACTTATTCCTAACACCCGATAAATTGGTACACAGTATTTCCGAAATTTAACCTTAATTGGCCGAATTTATCCCGAAACTTTTTCGACTAGTGCGTCCACCGTCCGGAATTCCGTTCTTATTTTCTCAAAATCTAACCGATACTAGAAAAATCATCTAAAACCCATATTTACTCATACCGAATATCAAATAACCCAAATATCGACTTACGATCGGACTGGGGCCTCACAATCTCCCCCACTTAGGACAATTTCGTCCTCGAAATTCCAATCAACGAACTAAAGGGTTGAAATACTCAAAACAATCAAAAGATCAAATTGTATACATATATATACAAGCCACGCCAACATATACACAATATAATGCATCGTATGCTAGTCTCAAGTACTAAACTCTGGAGTACTCAGGCACAAGAATCCGAAATAAGATAATTCACATCTCGAGCTGCAGTCCCAAGAGTAAACTATCTACAATCGAAATTCCTACCTGACGTACCTATCTATAGTCCTCAGATACCATGAGAAAGATTTAAGGCCTATAACATTTATGATCCATAACTTATGCTCGAACGAACACTTAGTCCTTCATACTTATTCGCCACTTCATCCAGGCTCACTCTGCGCAGAGACCACGCGAAGCAGCTATAGGTTTTATCCCTCAAATGCTTAACTTTCAAATCAAATCAAATCCCACAGTCCGGCATCCTAAACTTCAAGCCTAGGATACACTACAGAGATCTGAAGCCTAAGCTCTGATACCACCTGTGACGACCCCACCTCCCCCTAAGGCGAACCAGAGGGTTCGGCGGGCCGCCTGCCCGGCTCTCGCCGAGACTCAGTCGTTCACTAAAGTCCTCAAATGAATTACAAGAATAAACCTCAAATATACATCACATGGTCCACAAATATAAATCCAAGTCTCCAATAACTACATGTCACAAATGCAACGGAAACAATTCCCAACTATACATAAAATGATTCCAAATCCAAATTGTACAACATAAAGGCCATCCATTCACGTGAATAAGCACAACAAGTCCTGCCTTCGCCTTGAGCCCTGTGGAGGGGAATAAAATATTTTTGGGGTGAGCTAGAAGCTCAGCGAGTAACCAGCAAAATCATTAAGCAAATATATTTCACAATGTTGCATTTCGATGATTTCGATGATGTCATGATTCAGAGATCAAATGTCCGTTTAGTGCTCTCGTGAGCCGGTGAAATCATAGCACTTGAACACCCAACGTTCAAATATTTCATTTAACATTAACTCACGAACTCACGAAAGTGGGAGCAACATCGGTGCTCTAGATAACCATGAACATGAACCATAAACAAGGTGGAGACGTTGGTGTCCAGCACAAGACTTTCCCAGAACTCATTGAAGCCAAAATCATATCATCAATTCACATGCAAGCACGCATGAGATGCAATCGAGTAAATAATGCAAGAAATATTTCACAAGTACTTTGGAAATAGTTTAGGCTCACTCACCTCCACGGCTCCGAAACCATCCATCATGTATCATTGCCTTGCTCAAATCCAAGTCTTAAATCACAAACTCAATGCAATCAAGTCCTTTCAAAGTTCGGACATTCTGTTCACCAAAAACAGCAACAGTAAAAATGGCATAACTCACTCTATACTACTCCAAATGCCCTGAAATTTTGTAGGCACTTCATACTCATCAATACCTACAACTTTAATGTTTTGATCAAAGTCCAATTCGGCCTCTATCTATGACCTAAAATTTCGGACAGATTAGGGGTTCATGAACCCTAACTTTTCACATTTCATTCCAAACCCAAAATTGATTGCATTTAACCACAATTCACACCTACTAGAGCCAAAACCCCTTATTACCAACCATCATACTAGTCCACAACATCAAAATCATATGAAACCAGAAAATTCATCATAAAATGGAAAACTTCACCAAAACTCTTCAAATCAAGAAATAAATCACATATTCCATCACTCAAGCTACTTCTAAGCATAACATAAACATCATTAGGTGTAGAAGAGTGTTCTAGCATCACTTACCAAGTAACAAGAGAGAGAGAGATGTTGGCCACCTTAGAGCTTCAAACAAACTTCACTAATACACTTACTACCACTAGAAGAAAGGTTTTTATGGAGTAGAATCTAATCTAGGCTTTTGTTTGTAGAAGATTGAAGCATATGGAAGCTTGAAAGTTGAAGAATTTCCTTCCTTCTTTGCTCAAGGAGAACCGGCCACAAGGAGAGAAAAATGGTGCATTTTGTGCAATTTTTGATATTTAATCCTTTGGTCAAAAAAAAGTCAAGAAAGTGAATAGTGTTTCTTAAAGTCCAACTAATGAGAAGATGACACTTGTCCTCATTAAATGCATTCTTATCTTTCTTTTCTCTCTTACCTCAATCAAATCACCTCCCCAACTTATCTCCTAACACCAGATAAATTGTACACAGTATCCGAAATTTAACCTAATTGGCCGAATTTTTCCGAACTTTTCGCACTAGTGGGTCCCACGTCCGAAATCCGTTCTTATTTTCTCAAAATCTAACCGATACTAGAAAAATCATCTAAAACCCATATTTACTCATACTGAATATCAAATAACCCAAATATCGACTTACGATCGGACTGGGGCCTCACAATCTCCCGCCGCTTAGGACAATTTCTCCTCGAAATTCCAATCAAGCGAACTAAGGGTTGAAATACTTCAATAACAATCAAAAAGAGATCAAATGTATACATTATATATACAAGCCACGCCAACATATACACACATATGCCATCGTATTGCTAAGTCTCAAGTTACTAAACTGAGTACTCAGGCACAAGAATCCGAAAAAGATTAATTCACATCTCGAGCTCTAGTCCCCAAGGTTAAAACTATCTACAATCGAAAATTCCTACCTGACGTACATCCTATCTATAGTCCTCAGATCCATGAGAAAGAATTTTAAGGCTAAACATTTATGATCCATACTTATGCTCGAACGAACACTTAGTCCTTCATATTATTCGCCACTTTCAATCCAGGGCTCATTTGGAGACCACGCGAGCAGCTTATAGGTTTTTATACCTCAAATTGCTTAACTTTTCCAATCAAAATCAATCCCACAGTCCGGCATCCTAAACTTCAAGCCTCTAGGATCCACTACAAAGGATCTGAAGCCTAAGTCTGATACACCTGTGGACGACCCCACTCCCCTAAGGCGGAACCAGAGGTTCGCGGGCCGCCTGCCCGGCTCTCGCACGAGGACTCAGTCGTTCACTAAAGTCCTCAAATAGAATTACAAGAATAAACCTCAATATAATCACATGGTCCACAAATATAAATTCCAAGTTCAATACTACATGTCCAAATGCAAACGGAAACAATTCCCACTTATACATAAAATATTCCAAATCCAAATTGTAAACATTAAAGGCCATCATTCAGTGAATAGCCACAACAAGTCTGCCTTCGCTTGACCCTGTGTGGAATAAATATTTTTGGGGTGAGCTAGAAGCTCGCGAGTAACCAGCAAATCATTAAGCAAATATATTTCACAATGTTGCATTTCGATGATTTCGATGATTTGTTCATGATTTCAGAGATCAAATGTTTCCTTATGCTCTCGTTGAGCCCTGAAATCATAGCACTTGAACACCCAACGTTTCAAATTATTTCATTTTAACATTACTCACGAACTCACGAAAGTGGAGCATACATCGTGCTCATGATAACCATGACATGAACCATAAACTAGGTGGGAAGACGTTGGTGTTCCAGACCATACAAGACTTTCCAGAATTCATTGAAGCCAAATCATATCACAATTACATTGCAAGACGCATGAGATGCAATCGAGTAAATATATGCAAAGAAATATTTCACAAGTTACTTTGGAAATAGTTTAGGGTCGCTTCACCTCCACGCTCCGAAACCATCCATCATGTATCATTGCCTTGCTCAAATCCAAGTCTTAAATCACAAACTCAATGCAATCAAGTCCTTTCAAAGTTCGGACATTCTGTTCACCAAAAACAGCAACAGTAAAAATGGCATAACTCACTCTATACTACTCCAAATGCCCTGAAATTTTGTAGGCACTTCATACTCATCAATACCTACAACTTTCATGTTTTGATCAAAGTCCAATTCGGCCTCTATCTATGACCTAAAATTTCGGACAGATTAGGGGTTCATGAACCCTAACTTTTCACATTTCATTCCAAACCCAAAATTGATTGCATTTAACCACAATTCATACCTACTAGAGCCAAAGCCCCTTATTACCAACCATCATACTAGTCCACAACATCAAAATCATATGAAACCAGAAAATTCATCATAAAATGGAAAACTTCACCAAAACTCTTCAAATCAAGAAATAAATCACATATTCCATCACTCAAGCTACTTCTAAGCATAACATAAACATCATTAGGTGTAGAAGAGTGTTCTAGCATCACTTACCAAGTAACAAGAGAGAGAGAGATGTTGGCCACCTTAGAGCTTCAAACAAACTTCACTAATACACTTACTACCACTAGAAGAAAGGTTTTTATGGAGTAGAATCTAATCTAGGCTTTTGTTTGTAGAAGATTGAAGCATATGGAAGCTTGAAAGTTGAAGAATTTCCTTCCTTCTTTGCTCAAGGAGAACCGGCCACAAGGAGAGAAAAATGGTGCATTTTGTGCAATTTTTTATATTTAATCCTTTGGTCAAAAAAAAGTCAAGAAAGTGAATAGTGTTTCTTAAAGTCCAACTAATGAGAAGATGACACTTGTCCTCATTAAATGCATTCTTATCTTTCTTTTCTCTCTTACCTCAATCAAATCACCTCCCCAACTTATCTCCTAACACCCGATAAATTGTACACAGTATCCGAAATTTAACCTAATTGGCCGAATTTTCCCGAACTTTTCGCACTAGTGGGTCCCACGTAGTGTCCCACGTCCGAAATCCGTTCTTATTTTCTCAAAATCTAACCGATACTAGAAAAATCATCTAAAACCCATATTTACTCATACCGAATATCAAATAACCCAAATATCGACTTACGATCGGACTGGGGCCTCACAATCTCCCCCACTTAGGACAATTTCGTCCTCGAAATTCCAATCAACGAACTAAAGGGTTGAAATACTCAAAACAATCAAAAAATCAAAATGTATACTAATATACAAGCCAAACGCCAAGAATATACACAATTATGAATTGCATCGTGATGCTAGTCTCGTAACTAAACGTCTGGAGTATAGGCACAAGAAATCCGAAATAAAGATTAATTCACAATTCATCGGAGCATGCAAGTCCCAGAGATAAACTAATCTACAATACGAAATTATCTACCTGACGTACCTATCATATTAGTCCTCAGATACCATGAGAAATTTAGCTAAACATTTATGATCCATATTATAGCTCAGAACGAACACTTAGTCCTTCATTACTTATTCGCCCTTCATCCAGGCATTCCTCTGCGCAGAGACCAACGCGAAGCGCTATAGTTATTTTTATCCCTCAATGCTTATTTCAAATCAATCAAAATCCCACAGGTCAGGCATCTAAACATTCAAGCCTAAGGAATACACTACAGAGATCTGAAGCCTAAGCTCTGATACCACCTTGACGACCCCACCTCCCCCTAGGCGAACCAGAGGGTTCGGCGGGCCGCCTGCCGGCTCTCGCCGAGGACTCAGTCGTTCACTAAAGTCCCTCAAATGGAATTACAAGAATAACCTCAAATTACATTCACAATTTTGGTCCACAAATGGTATACATCCAAGTCGTCCAATTAACTACATGTCACAATGCACGAAAACAATTCCAACTATACATAAAATGATTCCATTCCAATTGTAAATCAAAACATAATAAGGCCATTCCATTACTGATAAGCACAACAAGTCCTGGCCTTCTGCCTTGAGCCCTGTGGAGGGCGAATAAAAATATTTTTGGGGTGAGCTAGAAGCTCAGCGAGTATATACCCAGCAAATCATTAAGCAAATTATTTCACAATGTTGGCATTTCGATTGATTTCGATTGTGTCATGATTCAGAGATCAACTGTCGTAGTGCTCTCTCGTGAGCCGTGAAATCATACCACTTGAACACCAACGTTCAAAATATTTCATTTAACATTAACTCACGAACTCACGAAAGTGGGAGCAACATCGGTGCTCCAGATAACCATGAACATGAACCATAAACAAGGTGGAGACGTTGGTGTCCAGCACAAGACTTTCCCAGAACTCATTGAAGCCAAAATCATATCATCAATTCACATGCAAGCACGCATGAGATGCAATCGAGTAAATAATGCAAGAAATATTTCACAAGTACTTTGGAAATAGTTTAGGGTCACTCACCTCCACGGCTCCGAAACCATCCATCATGTATCATTGCCTTGCTCAAATCCAAGTCTTAAATCACAAACTCAATGCAATCAAGTCCTTTCAAAGTTCGGACATTCTGTTCACCAAAAACAGCAACAGTAAAAATGG
>NW_020863871.1:0-32878 GCF_003713205.1 Coffea eugenioides
CAGGCGGCCCGCCGAACCCTTTGGTTCGCCTTAGGGTGAAATGGGGCGTCACAGTTGGTATCAGAGCTTAGGCTTCAGATTCCTGTAGTGTATCCTAGGCTTGAAATTTAGGATGCCGGACTGTAGGTTTGGTTTGAAATATTAGTGATTCTTGCGGGATGTCTCGACTTGATTGGTACAAGATGGAATGTCGAGGACGACATTCTTTTAAGGAGGGGAGTTTGTGACGCCCCGAAAGAAATGTATAAGTGTGAAGATAACCGAAAATATTTTTTCCTAAATGTTTCCTAGGGTTTTTTTTTATTTTATATATTAAATCGCCCGTCTTTTTCTCTACATTTTCTTTTCTTTAAGAAAATAATTTCCCTGAAATTAAAGTTTTTATTAAATGCGCAAATTAAATAGTTTTGTAAAGAATGAATTTTTTTTCCTAGTAATCTTGGTTAGTTTTTTTTTTTTTGAAAATTAAGGAGTGTTAAACTGGAAGGTGGACCCCCGCTAGTGGCGGTAAATGACGATAATAATTTTTTGACAACTTGTTGGGAGTTTTGTATTAAGTGTATATTATTATACAAGGTTGCTAAAGAGAATATATAAGAAGTTAACCTAATTATGGATTTTAGTAAGTGGAGATGACCAAAAAGGATAAGTGTTTAACTTACAAGGTGCCAACGATGTTTCCGCTTTTTTCCTATTTCGAGGCCCTTTGTGACCGTTTGGACGGCATTATTTCTTTACCTTACTAAAACCTCAATTTGGACCCAAAAAATCCACTTCAATTTTTCACCTCTCCTTGCTGACTCTCTCTTTAAGAGAAAGAAAAAGAAAGGCTTCACCTTTTCATCCTTCAATCTGTGCCACAAATCTTTTGAATCCACTTGATTTACAACTTGAATTTAGTCCCACAAAAGTGACTTTTTTGCTAAGGGAGTTTGAAGTCTTGTGGGAGTTGTTTGGAAAGAAAACCACTAAGCTACCTACTTTCCTTGCGGTTTAAGGCAATTGTTTGCCCTAGTAAATTCCTCCTTTACTTCAATTAATTCTTAATTAGTGGTTTTTAGTGCTTTTAAGATGTGTTTTTTTGTGGAAGATTAGTCACAT
Source organism: Coffea eugenioides (assembly GCF_003713205.1). Lineage (NCBI taxonomy): Eukaryota > Viridiplantae > Streptophyta > Magnoliopsida > Gentianales > Rubiaceae > Coffea > Coffea eugenioides. The sequence goes on from NW_020863871.1 coordinate 1,102, forward strand.
TGATGCCAATGAATTCCAAGGAAAAGGGTTATGAAATGACCCTGTTTCTTCTTGAAATTTTTTTGAAGTCAATGCTAAGAAGGCCGATTGTCCCTTGGTTAAAAAACAATAAAAGTTGTAGGGAAATGGATATTTTTTAAGAGATCGACTACAAGAAAAATTTCAGGTAATCGGAGCATACGTAAGGTTGAGAAAAAGAATGGAATAGCCTCTTGCTGCCATTTTTTTTTGTTTTTCTCTGGTTTTACCCGAATTTGATAGTTGCGTCTGTAATTGATTAATTTGGTTTGGGAATGCTTCAAAATGGTTGTTATGGTCTTTCTGTTGCAATGTAGCCTTGTATCTTAGCTTTCCGAATGGCTTTAGAATCACTGGATTTTGGAATTAGGTAGCCTGATTTATGATGTTTGCACCAGAATGCGATTTGTGAATATGTTTTTGCAGTTCTGGTGTAGTATATTGCATTTTTGACCTGGTTACACTCGAAAGTGCGCTAAGTGACCTTCTGCAACATTGTAGCCCTATCTCTTAGCTTCGAAACAGTGTATCTTACAACTCCATCCGTTAATCGTAGTGCCAGTGGTACCAAAACCGCTAAACGATGCCAAAAACTATTTTCCGAGTTAGAGCTTAACTTTCATTTCCGGTCATTTCCTAGCTAAATCTTGTATTTGAATGAATTTGAGCCTATTGAACGGCTGTTGTGATGAATTTATATTTCATATGACTTTGGGACTGGCTGAGGAAATAATGAAGCCATGACGGCTGGAAAAGTAAGGAAATTAAGGGGATATGCTGTCCGATCCTTGAAAGCATTTGATGGCTTTGAGTTTGAGTTGAAGGGCTTGGATTTGGGCAAGGCAATGATATATGATGGATGGTTCCTGAGCCGTGGAGGTGAGTGACCCCAAACTGTTTCCAAAGCTACTTATGAACTGTATCTTGCATTATTTACTTGACTGCATCTCATGCGTGCTTGCATGTGAATTCATGATATGATTTTGGCTTCAATGAGTTATTGGGGAGTCTTGTGCTGGACACCAACGTCTCCACCTCTGTTTATTTGGAGCAAATGGCTCCGGAGCTCAAAAAGGGGCTCCCTCTTACTGGATATATTTGAGCGTTGGGTGTTTAAGTGCAACGATTTCACTAACTCACGAGAGCAATAAACGTACATTTGATCTCTGAATCAAGACATCATCGAAATATGTTGTTGTGAAATATATCTGCTTACTGATTTTACTGGTTACTCACTGAGCTTCTAACTCACCCCAAAACTATTTTATTCCCCTCCACAGGGCTCGTGGCGAAGGAAGGGCTTGTAGTGCTTATTCCTGTGATCGGATGGATTATCTTATGTGTACTTTAAATTTTGAAATTCCTCCTGTATCATAGTTGGTATCAAGGATCAGAGTGGCGCAGCGGAAGCATGGACGTTTCGCTATTGATATGTAATTATTGGAGACTTGGATGTATATTTGAGATTTATATTGTAATTCATTTATGGACTGTAGTGAACGACTGAGTCCCGGCGAGAGTTGGGCAGGCGGCCCGCCGAACCCTTTGGTTCGCCTTAGGGTGAGGTGGGGCGTCACAGTTGGCATCAGAGATTAGGCTTCAGATTCCTGTAGTGTATCCTAGGCTTGAAGTTTAGCATGCCGGACTGTGGGTTTGGTTTGAAATATTAGTGATTCTTGCGGGATATCTCGACTTGATTGGTACAAGATGGAATGTCGAGGACGACATTCTTTTAAGGAGGGGAGTTTGTGACGCCCCGAAAGAATGAGTGTGAGAACCCGGAAATTTTCTAATTTTCTAGGGTTTATTTTATTTAATCGCTCGTATTTTCTACATTTTCTTTATTAGAAAAATTCCCCAGATAAGGTTTATGAGCAAATATAGTTTTAAGATGATTTTTCTAGTATCGGTAGTTTTTGAGAAATAAGGAGTGTATACTGGAGGTGGGACCCGCTAGTGCGGTAAATGCGATATATTTTTGACAACTTGTTGGAGTTTTGTATTAAGTGATATTATTATACAAGGTGCTAAGAGATAATTAGAAGTTACCTATATGCATTAGTAGTGGAGAGACAAAAGGATAAGTGTTAAACTTACAAGGTGCCACGTGTCGCTTTTTCATTCGAGCTTGGACTTTGACCATTATTTCTTACCTTTACTAAAACCTCAATTTGACCCAAAAATCACCTTCATTTCACCTCTCTTGGCTGACTCTCTCTTGAGAGAAAAGAAAAGAAAGCTTCAACCTTTCATCTTCCAATCTTGCACAAATCTTGAAATCCAACTGATTACACTTGAATTAGTCCACAAAAGTGACTTGCTAAGGGAGTTTGAAGGTCTTGGTGGAGTTGTTTTGGAAGAAAAACCACTAAGCTACTACTTTTCTTGCGGTTTTAAGGCATTTTGCCTAGAACATCCTCCTTACTTCAATTAATTTCTTATTAGTGGTTTTTAGTGGTTTTAGATGTTGTTTTGTGGAAGATTAGCACTTGAATGCATGAATTCCAGGAAAGGGTTTTGAATGACCCTGTTCTGTCTGAATTTTTTTGAGCATGCTAGAGGCCGAATTGTCCTTGGGTTAAAACATAAAAGTTGTAGGGAATGATATTTTAGAGATTCCTACAAAATTTCAGGTCAATCGGAGCAACGTAAGTTGAGAAAAGATGGAATTACCCTTGCTGCCCTGGTTTTACCCGAATTTGATAGTTGCGGTCTGTAATTGATTAATTGGTTGGGAATTGCTTCAAAATTGGTTGTATGGTCTTCTGAATTGCAATGTAGCCTTGTATCTTAGCTTTCGAATGGCTTTAGATCACTGGATTTGGAAAATAGGTAGCCGATTTATGATGTTTTGCACCAGAATGCCGATATTGTGAGATATGTTTTTGCCGGTTCTGGTGTAGTATATTGCAATTTTTTGACCTGGTTACACTCGATAAGTGCGCTGAGTGACCTTCTGTAACATTGTAGACCCTATCTTCTTTAGCTTCGAAATCATGTATCTTTTGGCAACTCCATTCGATAATCGTAGTTGCCAGTGTACAAAACGCGCTAACGATGCCAAAAACTATTTTCCGAAGTTTAGTAGCTTAACTTTCATTTCCGGTAATTTCCTAGCTAAATCTTGTAATTTGAATGAATTTGAGCCCTAATGAATCGGCTGTTTGATGAAATTTATTATTTCGTATGACTTTGAGACTTGGCTGAGGAAATTAATGAAGCCATGACGGCTGGAAAGTAAGGAAATTAAAAGGGATAAATGCTGTCCCGATCCTTGAAAGCATTTGATGGCTTTGAGTTTGAGTTTGAAGGGCTTGGATTTGGGCAAGGCAATGATATAATGAGATGGTTCCTGAGCCGTGAGGTGAGTTGACCAAACGGTTTCCAAAAGCTACTTTAATGAACTGTTTCTTGCCATTATTTACTTGACTGGATCTCATGCGTGCTTTGCATGTGAATTCATGATATGATTTTGGCTTCAATGAGTTCTTGGGGAGTCTTGGTGCCTGGAATCACCAACGTCTCCACTTCGTGTTATTTGGAGCAAATGGCTCCGGAGCTCAAGAGGGCTCCCCTCTTACTGGATATATTTTGGAGCGTGTTTGGTGTTTAAGTGCAAACGATTTCACTAACTCACGAGAGCAATAAACGTACATTTGATCTCGGAATCATGACATCATCAAAATATGTTGTTGTGAAATATATCTGCTTATTGATTTTACTGGTTACTCACTGAGCTTCTAACTCACCCCAAAACTATTTTATTCCCCTCCACAGGGCTCGTGGCGAAGGAAGGGCTTGTAGTACTTATTCCTGTGATCGGATGGATTATCTTATGTGTACTTTAAATTTTGAAATTCCTCCTGTATCATAGTTGGTATCAAGGATCAGAGTGGCGCAGCGGAAGCGTGGACGTTTCGCTTTTGATATGTAATTATTGGAGACTTGGATGTATATTTGAGATTTATATTGTAATTCATTTATGGACTGTAGTGAACGACTGAGTCCCGGCGAGAGCTGGGCAGGCGGCCCGCCGAACCCTTTGGTTCGCCTTAGGGTGAGGTGGGGCGTCACAGTTGGTATCAGAGCTTAGGCTTCAGATTCCTGTAGTGTATCCTAGGCTTGAATTTTAGGATGCCGGACTGTGGGTTTGGTTTGAAATATTAGTGATTCTTGCGGGATGTCTCGACTTGATTGGTACAAGATGGAATGTCGAGGACGACATTCTTTTAAGGAGGGGAGTTTGTGACGCCCCGAAAGAATGAGTGTGAGAACCCGAAAATTTTCTAATTTTCTAGGGTTTATTTTATTTAATCGCCCGTCTTTTCTACATTTTCTTTATTAGAAAAATTCCCCAGATAAAGTTTATACGCAAATATAGTTTTAAGATGATTTTTCTAGTATCGGGTAGTTTTTGAGAAATAAGAAGTGTATACTGGAGGTGGGACCCGCTAGTGCTGTAAATGCGATATATTTTTGACAACTTGTTGGAGTTTTGTATTAAGTGATATTATTATGCAAGGTGCTAAGAGATAATTAGAAGTTACCTATATGGATTAGTAGTGGAGAGACAAAAGGATAAGTGTTAAACTTACAAGGTGCCACGTGTACGGTGCCACGTGTCGCTTTTTCATTCGAGCTTGGACTTTGACCATTATTTCTTACCTTTACTAAAACCTCAATTTGACCCAAAAATCACCTTCATTTCACCTCTCTTGGCTGACTCTCTCTTGAGAGAAAAGAAAAGAAAGCTTCAACCTTTCATCTTCCATTCTTGCACAAATCTTGAAATCCAACTGATTACACTTGAATTAGTCCACAAAAGTGACTTGCTAAGGGAGTTTGAAGGTCTTGGTGGAGTTGTTTTGGAAGAAAAACCACTAAGCTACTACTTTTCTTGTGGTTTTAAGGCATTTTGCCTAGAACATCCTCCTTACTTCAATTAATTGCTTATTAGTGGTTTTTAGTGGTTTTAGATGTTGTTTTGTGGAAGATTAGCACTTGAATGCATGAATTCCAGGATAGGGTTTTGAATGACCCTGTTCTGTCTGATTTTTTTTGAGCATGCTAGAGGCCGAATTGGCCTTGGGTTAAAACATGAAAATTGTAGGGAATGATATTTTAGAGATTCCTACAAAATTTCAGGTCAATCGGAGCAACGTAACTTGAGAAACGATGGAATTACCCTTGCTGCCCTGGTTTTACCCGAATTTGATAGTTGCGTCTGTAATTGATTAATTTGGTTGGGAATGCTTCAAAATTGGTTGTTATGGTTTTCTGATGCAATGTAACCTTGTATCTTAGCTTTCGGATGGCTTTAGAATCACTGGATTTGGAATTAGGTAGCCTGATTTATGATGTTTGCACCAGAATGCGATTTGTCAATATGTTTTTGCGGTTCTGGTGTAGTATATTGCATTTTTGACCTGGTTACACTCGAAACTGGGTTGAGTGACCTTCTGCAACATTGTAGCCCTATCTCTTTGCTTTGAAACAGTGTATCTTGCAACTCCATCCGTTAATCGTAGTGCCAGTGGTACCAAAACCGCTAAACGATGCCAAAAACTGTTTTCCGAGTTAGAGCTTAACTTTCATTTCCGGTCATTTCCTAGCTAAATCTTGTATTTGAAAGAATTTGAGCCTATTGAATGGCTGTTGTGATGAATTTATATTTCGTATGACTTTGGGACTGGCTGAGGAAATAATGAAGCCATGACGGCTGGAAAAGTAAGGAAATTAAGGGGATATGCTGTCCGATCCTTGAAAGCATTTGATGGCTTTGAGTTTGAGTTGAAGGGCTTGGATTTGGGCAAGGCAATGATATATGATGGATGGTTCCTGAGCCGTGGAGGTGAGTGAACCCCAAACTGTTTCCAAAGCTACTTATGAACTGTTTCTTGCATTATTTACTTGACTGCATCTCATGCGTGCTTGCATGTGAATTCATGATATGATTTTGGCTTCAATGAGTTCTTGGGGAGTCTTGTGCTGGACACCAACGTCTCCACCTCTGTTTATTTGGAGCAAATGGCTCCGGAGCTCAAAAAGGGGCTCCTCTTACTGGATATATTTGAGCGTTGGGTGTTTAAGTGCAACGATTTCACTAACTCACGAGAGCAATAAACGTACATTTGATCTCTGAATCAAGACATCATCGAAATATGTTGTTGTGAAATATATCTGCTTACTGATTTTACTGGTTACTCACTGAGCTTCTAACTCACCCCAAAACTATTTTATTCCCCTCCACAGGGCTCGTGGCGAAGGAAGGGCTTGTAGTGCTTATTCCTGTGATCGGATGGATTATCTTATGTGTACTTTAAATTTTGAAATTCCTCCTGTATCATAGTTGGTATCAAGGATCAGAGTGGCGCAGCGGAAGCATGGACGTTTCGCTTTTGATATGTAATTATTGGAGACTTGGATGTATATTTGAGATTTATATTGTAATTCATTTATGGACTGTAGTGAACGACTGAGTCCCGGCGAGAGCTGGGCAGGCGGCCCGCCGAACCCTTTGGTTCGCCTTAGGGTGAAGTGGGGCGTCACAGTTGGTATCAGAGCTTAGGCTTCAGATTCCTGTAGTGTATCCTAGGCTTGAAATGCCGGACTGTGGGTTTGGTTTGAAATATTAGTGATTCTTGCGGGATGTCTCGACTTGATTGGTACAAGATGGAATGTCGTGGAGACACGCCCCGAAAGAATGAGTGTGAGAACCCGGAAATTTTCTAATTTTCTAGGGTTAATTTTATTTAATCGCCCGTCTTTTCTACATTTTCTTTATTAGAAAAATTCCCCAGATAAAGTTTATGAGCAAATATAGTTTTAAGATGATTTTTCTAGTATCGGGTAGTTTTTGAGAAATAAGGAGTGTATACTGGAGGTGGGACCCGCTAGTGCGGTAAATGCGATATATTTTTGACAACTTGTTGGAGTTTTGTATTAAGTGATATTATTATACAAGGTGCTAAGAGATAATTAGAAGTTACCTATATGGATTAGTAGTGGAGAGACAAAAGGATAAGTGTTAAACTTACAAGGTGCCACGTGTCGCTTTTTCATTCGAGCTTGGACTTTGACCATTATTTCTTACCTTTACTAAAACCTCAATTTGACCCAAAAATCACCTTCATTTCACCTCTCTTGGCTGACTCTCTCTTGAGAGAAAAGAAAAGAAAGCTTCAACCTTTCATCTTCCATTCTTGCACAAATCTTGAAATCCAACCGATTAAAACTTGAATTAGTCCACAAAAGTGACTTGCTAAGGGAGTTTGAAGGTCTTGGTGGAGTTGTTTTGGAAGAAAAACCACTAAGCTACTACTTTTCTGTGGTTTTAAGGCATTTTGCCTAGAACATCCTCCTTACTTCAATTAATTGCTTATTAGTGATTTTTAGTGGTTTTAGATGTTGTTTTGTGGAAGATTAGCACTTGAATGCATGAATTCCAGGATAAGGGTTTTGAATGACCCTGTTCTGTCTGATTTTTGTTGAGCATGCTAGAGGCCGAATTGGCCTCGGGTTAAAACATAAAAGTTGTAGGGAATGATATTTTAGAGATTACTGCAAAATTTCAGGTCAATAGGAGCAACGTAACTTGAGAAAAGATGGAATTACCCTTGCTGCCCTGGTTTTACCCGAATTTGATAGTTGCGTCTGTAATTGGTTAATTTGGTTGGGAATGCTTCAGAATTGGTTGTTAAGGTCTTTTGATGCAATGTAGCCTTGTATCTTAGCTTTCGGATGGCTTTAGAATCACTGGATTTGGATTTAGGTAGCCTGATTTATGATGTTTGCACCAGAATGCGATTTGTGAATATGTTTTTGCGGTTCTGGTGTAGTATATTGCATTTTGGACCTGGTTAAACTCGAAAATGCGCTGAGTGACCTTCTGTAACATTGTAGCCCTATCTCTTAGCTTCGAAACAATGTATCTTGCAACTCCATCCGATAATCGTAGTGCCAGTGGTACCAAAACCGCTAAACGATGCCAAAAACTGTTTTCCGAGTTAGAGCTTAACTTTCATTTCCGGTCATTTCCTAGCTAAATCTTGTATTTGAATGAATTTGAGCCTATTGAACGGCTGTTGTGATGAATTTATATTTCGTATGACTTTGGGACTGGCTGAGGAAATAATGAAGCCATGACGGCTGGAAAAGTAAGGAAATTAAGGGGATATGCTGTCCGATCCTTGAAAGCATTTGATGGCTTTGAGTTTGAGTTGAAGGGCTTGGATTTGGGCAAGGCAATGATATATGATGGATGGTTCCTGAGCCGTGGAGATGAGTTAACCCAAACTGTTTCCAAAGCTACTTATGAACTGTTTCTTGCATTATTTACTTGACTGCATCTCATGCGTGCTTGCATGTGAATTCATGATATGATTTTGGCTTCAATGAGTTCTTGGGGAGTCTTGTGCTGGACACCAACGTCTCCACCTCTGTTTATTTGGAGCAAATGGCTCCGGAGCTCAAAAAGGGGCTCCCTCTTACTGGATATATTTGAGCGTTGGGTGTTTAAGTGCAACGATTTCACTAACTCACGAGAGCAATAAACGTACATTTGATCTCTGAATCAAGACATCATCGAAATATGTTGTTGTGAAATATATCTGCTTACTGATTTTACTGGTTACTCACTGAGCTTCTAACTCACCCCAAAACTATTTTATTCCCCTCCACAGGGCTCGTGGCGAAGGAAGGGCTTGTTGTGCTTATTCCTGTGATCGGATGGATTATCTTATGTGTACTTTAAATTTTGAAATTCCTCCTGTATCATAGTTGGTATCAAGGATCAGAGTGGCGCAGCGGAAGCATGGACGTTTCGCTTTTGATATGTAATTATTGGAGACTTGGATGTATATTTGAGATTTATATTGTAATTCATTTATGGACTGTAGTGAACGACTGAGTCCCGGCGAGAGCTGGGCAGGCGGCCCGCCGAACCCTTTGGTTCGCCTTAGGGTGAGGTGGGGCGTCACAGTTGGTATCAGAGCTTAGGCTTCAGATTCCTGTAGTGTATCCTAGGCTTGAATTTAGGATGCCGGACTGTGGGTTTGGTTTGAAATATTAGTGATTCTTGCGGGATGTCTCGACTTGATTGGTACAAGATGGAATGTCGAGGACGACATTCTTTTAAGGAGGGGAGTTTGTGACGCCCCGAAAGAATGAGTGTGAGAACCCGGAAATTTTCTAATTTTCTAGGGTTTATTTTATTTAATCGCCCGTCTTTTCTACATTTTCTTTATTAGAAAAATTCCCCAGATAAAGTTTATGAGCAAATATAGTTTTAAGATGATTTTTCTAGTATCGGGTAGTTTTTGAGAAATAAGGAGTGTATACTGGAGGTGGGACCCGCTAGTGCGGTAAATGCGATATATTTTTGACAACTTGTTGGAGTTTTGTATTAAGTGATATTATTATACAAGGTGCTAAGAGATAATTAGAAGTTACCTATATGGATTAGTAGTGGAGAGACAAAAGGATAAGTGTTAAACTTACAAGGTGCCACGTGTCGCTTTTTCATTCGAGCTTGGACTTTGACCATTATTTCTTACCTTTACTAAAACCTCAATTTGACCCAAAAATCACCTTCATTTCACCTCTCTTGGCTGACTCTCTCTTGAGAGAAAAGAAAAGAAAGCTTCAACCTTTCATCTTCCATTCTTGCACAAATCTTGAAATCCAACCGATTAAACCTTGAATTAGTCCACAAAAGTGACTTGCTAAGGGAGTTTGAAGGTCTTGGTGGAGTTGTTTTGGAAGAAAAACCACTAAGCTACTACTTTTCATTTTAAGGCATTTTGCCTAGAACATCCTCCTTACTTCAATTAATTGCTTATTAGTGGTTTTTAGTGGTTTTAGATGTTGTTTTGTGGAAGATTAGCACTTGAATGCATGAATTCCAGGATAGGGTTTTGAATGACCCTGTTCTGTCTGATTTTTGTTGAGCATGCTAGAGGCCGAATTGGCCTCGGGTTAAAACATAAAAGTTGTAGGGAATGATATTTTAGAGATTCCTGCAAAATTTCAGGTCAATCGGAGCAACGTAACTTGAGAAAAGATGGAATTACCCTTGCTGCCCTGGTTTTACCCGAATTTGATAGTTGCGTCTGTAATTGGTTAATTTGGTTGGGAATGCTTCAGAATTGGTTGTTAAGGTCTTTTGATGCAATGTAGCCTTGTATCTTAGCTTTCGGATGGCTTTAGAATCACTGGATTTGGACTTAGGTAGCCTGATTTATGATGTTTGCACCAGAATGCGATTTGTGAATATGTTTTTGCGGTTCTGGTGTAGTATATTGCATTTTTGACCTGGTTACACTCGAAACTGCGCTGAGTGACCTTCTGTAACATTGTAGCCCTATCTCTTAGCTTCGAAACAATGTATCTTGCAACTCCATCCGATAATCGTAGTGCCAGTGGTACCAAAACCGCTAAACGATGCCAAAAACTGTTTTCCGAGTTAGAGCTTAACTTTCATTTCCGGTCATTTCCTAGCTAAATCTTGTATTTGAATGAATTTGAGCCTATTGAACGGCTGTTGTGATGAATTTATATTTCGTATGACTTTGGGACTGGCTGAGGAAATAATGAAGCCATGACGGCTGGAAAAGTAAGGAAATTAAGGGGATATGCTGTCCGATCCTTGAAAGCATTTGATGGCTTTGAGTTTGAGTTGAAGGGCTTGGATTTGGGCAAGGCAATGATATATGATGGATGGTTCCTGAGCCGTGGAGGTGAGTGACCCCAAACTGTTTCCAAAGCTACTTATGAACTGTTTCTTGCATTATTTACTTGACTGCATCTCATGCGTGCTTGCATGTGAATTCATGATATGATTTTGGCTTCAATGAGTTCTTGGGGAGTCTTGTGCTGGACACCAACGTCTCCACCTCTGTTTATTTGGAGCAAATGGCTCCGGAGCTCAAAAAGGGGCTCCCTCTTACTGGATATATTTGAGCGTTGGGTGTTTAAGTGCAACGATTTCACTAACTCACGAGAGCAATAAACGTACATTTGATCTCTGAATCAAGACATCATCGAAATATGTTGTTGTGAAATATATCTGCTTACTGATTTTACTGGTTACTCACTGAGCTTCTAACTCACCCCAAAACTATTTTATTCCCCTCCACAGGGCTCGTGGCGAAGGAAGGGCTTGTTGTGCTTATTCCTGTGATCGGATGGATTATCTTATGTGTACTTTAAATTTTGAAATTCCTCCTGTATCATAGTTGGTATCAAGGATCAGAGTGGCGCAGCGGAAGCATGGACGTTTCGCTTTTGATATGTAATTATTGGAGACTTGGATGTATATTTGAGATTTATATTGTAATTCATTTATGGACTGTAGTGAACGACTGAGTCCCGGCGAGAGCTGGGCAGGCGGCCCGCCGAACCCTTTGGTTCGCCTTAGGGTGAGGTGGGGCGTCACAGTTGGTATCAGAGCTTAGGCTTCAGATTCCTGTAGTGTATCCTAGGCTTGAAGTTTAGGATGCCGGACTGTGGGTTTGGTTTGAAATATTAGTGATTCTTGCGGGATGTCTCGACTTGATTGGTACAAGATGGAATGTCGAGGACGACATTCTTTTAAGGAGGGGAGTTTGTGACGCCCCGAAAGAATGAGTGTGAGAACCCGGAAATTTTCTAATTTTCTAGGGTTAATTTTATTTAATCGCCCGTCTTTTCTACATTTTCTTTATTAGAAAAATTCCCCAGATAAAGTTTATGAGCAAATATAGTTTTAAGATGATTTTTCTAGTATCGGGTAGTTTTTGAGAAATAAGGAGTGTATACTGGAGGTGGGACCCGCTAGTGCGGTAAATGCGATATATTTTTGACAACTTGTTGGAGTTTTGTATTAAGTGATATTATTATACAAGGTGCTAAGAGATAATTAGAAGTTACCTATATGGATTAGTAGTGGAGAGACAAAAGGATAAGTGTTAAACTTACAAGGTGCCACGTGTCGCTTTTTCATTCGAGCTTGGACTTTGACCATTATTTCTTAACTTTACTAAAACCTCAATTTGACCCAAAAATCACCTTCATTTCACCTCTCTTGGCTGACTCTCTCTTGAGAGAAAAGAAAAGAAAGCTTCAACCTTTCATCTTCCATTCTTGCACAAATCTTGAAATCCAACTGATTAAACCTTGAATTAGTCCACAAAAGTGACTTGCTAAGGGAGTTTGAAGGTCTTGGTGGAGTTGTTTTGGAAGAAAAACCACTAAGCTACTACTTTTCTTGTGATTTTAAGGCATTTTGCCTAGAACATCCTCCTTACTTCAATTAATTGCTTATTAGTGGTTTTTAGTGGTTTTAGATGTTGTTTTGTGGAAGATTAGCACTTGAATGCATGAATTCCAGGATAGGGTTTTGAATGACCCTGTTCTGTCTGATTTTTGTTGAGCATGCTAGAGGCCGAATTGGCCTCGGGTTAAAACATGAAAGTTGTAGGGAATGATATTTTAGAGATTCCTGCAAAATTTCAGGTCAATCGGAGCAACGTAACTTGAGAAAAGATGGAATTACCCTTGCTGCCCTGGTTTTACCCGAATTTGATAGTTGCGTCTGTAATTGGTTAATTTGGTTGGGAATGCTTCAGAATTGGTTGTTAAGGTCTTCTGATGCAATGTAGCCTTGTATCTTAGCTTTCGGATGGCTTTAGAATCACTGGATTTGGACTTAGGTAGCCTGATTTATGATGTTTGCACCAGAATGCGATTTGTGAATATGTTTTTGCGGTTCTGGTGTAGTATATTGCATTTTGGACCTGGTTAAACTCGAAACTGCGCTGAGTGACCTTCTGTAACATTGTAGCCCTATCTCTTAGCTTCGAAACAATGTATCTTGCAACTCCATCCGATAATCGTAGTGCCAGTGGTACCAAAACCGCTAAACGATGCCAAAAACTGTTTTCCGAGTTAGAGCTTAACTTTCATTTCCGGTCATTTCCTAGCTAAATCTTGTATTTGAATGAATTTGAGCCTATTGAACGGCTGTTGTGATGAATTTATATTTCGTATGACTTTGGGACTGGCTGAGGAAATAATGAAGCCATGACGGCTGGAAAAGTAAGGAAATTAAGGGGATATGCTGTCCGATCCTTGAAAGCATTTGATGGCTTTGAGTTTGAGTTGAAGGGCTTGGATTTGGGCAAGGCAATGATATATGATGGATGGTTCCTGAGCCGTGGAGATGAGTTACCCCAAACTGTTTCCAAAGCTACTTATGAACTGTTTCTTGCATTATTTACTTGACTGCATCTCATGCGTGCTTGCATGTGAATTCATGATATGATTTTGGCTTCAATGAGTTCTTGGGGAGTCTTGTGCTGGACACCAACGTCTCCACCTCTGTTTATTTGGAGCAAATGGCTCCGGAGCTCAAAAAGGGGCTCCCTCTTACTGGATATATTTGAGCGTTGGGTGTTTAAGTGCAACGATTTCACTAACTCACGAGAGCAATAAACGTACATTTGATCTCTGAATCAAGACATCATCGAAATATGTTGTTGTGAAATATATCTGCTTACTGATTTTACTGGTTACTCACTGAGCTTCTAACTCACCCCAAAACTATTTTATTCCCCTCCACAGGGCTCGTGGCGAAGGAAGGGCTTGTTGTGCTTATTCCTGTGATCGGATGGATTATCTTATGTGTACTTTAAATTTTGAAATTCCTCCTGTATCATAGTTGGTATCAAGGATCAGAGTGGCGCAGCGGAAGCATGGACGTTTCGCTTTTGATATGTAATTATTGGAGACTTGGATGTATATTTGAGATTTATATTGTAATTCATTTATGGACTGTAGTGAACGACTGAGTCCCGGCGAGAGCTGGGCAGGCGGCCCGCCGAACCCTTTGGTTCGCCTTAGGGTGAGGTGGGGCGTCACAGTTGGTATCAGAGCTTAGGCTTCAGATTCCTGTAGTGTATCCTAGGCTTGAAGTTTAGGATGCCGGACTGTGGGTTTGGTTTGAAATATTAGTGATTCTTGCGGGATGTCTCGACTTGATTGGTACAAGATGGAATGTCGAGGACGACATTCTTTTAAGGAGGGGAGTTTGTGACGCCCCGAAAGAATGAGTGTGAGAACCCGGAAATTTTCTAATTTTCTAGGGTTTATTTTATTTAATCGCCCGTCTTTTCTACATTTTCTTTATTAGAAAAATTCCCCAGATAAAGTTTATGAGCAAATATAGTTTTAAGATGATTTTTCTAGTATCGGGTAGTTTTTGAGAAATAAGGAGTGTATACTGGAGGTGGGACCCGCTAGTGCGGTAAATGCGATATATTTTTGACAACTTGTTGGAGTTTTGTATTAAGTGATATTATTATACAAGGTGCTAAGAGATAATTAGAAGTTACCTATATGGATTAGTAGTGGAGAGACAAAAGGATAAGTGTTAAACTTACAAGGTGCCACGTGTCGCTTTTTCATTCGAGCTTGGACTTTGACCATTATTTCTTACCTTTACTAAAACCTCAATTTGACCCAAAAATCACCTTCATTTCACCTCTCTTGGCTGACTCTCTCTTGAGAGAAAAGAAAAGAAAGCTTCAACCTTTCATCTTCCATTCTTGCACAAATCTTGAAATCCAACCGATTAAACCTTGAATTAGTCCACAAAAGTGACTTGCTAAGGGAGTTTGAAGGTCTTGGTGGAGTTGTTTTGGAAGAAAAACCACTAAGCTACTACTTTTCTTGTGGTTTTAAGGCATTTTGCCTAGAACATCCTCCTTACTTCAATTAATTGCTTATTAGTGGTTTTTAGTGGTTTTAGATGTTGTTTTGTGGAAGATTAGCACTTGAATGCATGAATTCCAGGATAGGGTTTTGAATGACCCTGTTCTGTCTGATTTTTTTGAGCATGCTAGAGGCCGAATTGGCCTCGGGTTAAAACATAAAAGTTGTAGGGAATGATATTTTAGAGATTCCTGCAAAATTTCAGGTCAATCGGAGCAACGTAACTTGAGAAAAGATGGAATTACCCTTGCTGCCCTGGTTTTACCCGAATTTGATAGTTGCGTCTGTAATTGATTAATTTGGTTGGGAATGCTTCAGAATTGGTTGTTAAGGTCTTTCTGATGCAATGTAGCCTTGTATCTTAGCTTTCGGATGGCTTTAGAATCACTGGATTTGGAATTAGGTAGCCTGATTTATGATGTTTGCACCAGAATGCGATTTGTGAATATGTTTTTGCGGTTCTGGTGTAGTATATTGCATTTTTGACCTGGTTACACTCGAAACTGCGCTGAGTGACCTTCTGCAACATTGTAGCCCTATCTCTTAGCTTCGAAACAGTGTATCTTGCAACTCCATCCGATAATCGTAGTGCCAGTGGTACCAAAACCGCTAAACGATGCCAAAAACTGTTTTCCGAGTTAGAGCTTAACTTTCATTTCCGGTCATTTCCTAGCTAAATCTTGTATTTGAATGAATTTGAGCCTATTGAACGGCTGTTGTGATGAATTTATATTTCGTATGACTTTGGGACTGGCTGAGGAAATAATGAAGCCATGACGGCTGGAAAAGTAAGGAAATTAAGGGGATATGCTGTCCGATCCTTGAAAGCATTTGATGGCTTTGAGTTTGAGTTGAAGGGCTTGGATTTGGGCAAGGCAATGATATATGATGGATGGTTCCTGAGCCGTGGAGGTGAGTGACCCCAAACTGTTTCCAAAGCTACTTATGAACTGTTTCTTGCATTATTTACTTGACTGCATCTCATGCGTGCTTGCATGTGAATTCATGATATGATTTTGGCTTCAATGAGTTCTTGGGGAGTCTTGTGCTGGACACCAACGTCTCCACCTCTGTTTATTTGGAGCAAATGGCTCCGGAGCTCAAAAAGGGGCTCCCTCTTACTGGATATATTTGAGCGTTGGGTGTTTAAGTGCAACGATTTCACTAACTCACGAGAGCAATAAACGTACATTTGATCTCTGAATCAAGACATCATCGAAATATGTTGTTGTGAAATATATCTGCTTACTGATTTTACTGGTTACTCACTGAGCTTCTAACTCACCCCAAAACTATTTTATTCCCCTCCACAGGGCTCGTGGCGAAGGAAGGGCTTGTAGTGCTTATTCCTGTGATCGGATGGATTATCTTATGTGTACTTTAAATTTTGAAATTCCTCCTGTATCATAGTTGGTATCAAGGATCAGAGTGGCGCAGCGGAAGCATGGACGTTTCGCTTTTGATATGTAATTATTGGAGACTTGGATGTATATTTGAGATTTATATTGTAATTCATTTATGGACTGTAGTGAACGACTGAGTCCCGGCGAGAGCTGGGCAGGCGGCCCGCCGAACCCTTTGGTTCGCCTTAGGGTGAGGTGGGGCGTCACAGTTGGTATCAGAGCTTAGGCTTCAGATTCCTGTAGTGTATCCTAGGC
Organism: Coffea eugenioides; assembly: GCF_003713205.1. Lineage (NCBI taxonomy): Eukaryota > Viridiplantae > Streptophyta > Magnoliopsida > Gentianales > Rubiaceae > Coffea > Coffea eugenioides. The sequence continues at coordinate 17,526 of NW_020863871.1, forward strand.
TTGAAGTTTAGGATGCCGGACTGTGGGTTTGGTTTGAAATATTAGTGATTCTTTGCGGGATGTCTCGACTTGATTGGTACAAGATGGAATGTCGAGGACGACATTCTTTTAAGGAGGGGAGTTTGTGACGCCCCGAAAGAATGAGTGTGAGAACCCGGAAATTTTCTAATTTTCTAGGGTTTATTTTATTTAATCGCCCGTCTTTTCTACATTTTCTTTATTAGAAAAATTCCCCAGATAAAGTTTATGAGCAAATATAGTTTTAAGATGATTTTTCTAGTATCGGGTAGTTTTTGAGAAATAAGGAGTGTATACTGGAGGTGGGACCCGCTAGTGCGGTAAATGCGATATATTTTTGACAACTTGTTGGAGTTTTGTATTAAGTGATATTATTATACAAGGTGCTAAGAGATAATTAGAAGTTACCTATATGGATTAGTAGTGGAGAGACAAAAGGATAAGTGTTAAACTTACAAGGTGCCACGTGTCGCTTTTTCATTCGAGCTTGGACTTTGACCATTATTTCTTACCTTTACTAAAACCTCAATTTGACCCAAAAATCACCTTCATTTCACCTCTCTTGGCTGACTCTCTCTTGAGAGAAAAGAAAAGAAAGCTTCAACCTTTCATCTTCCATTCTTGCACAAATCTTGAAATCCAACTGATTAAACCTTGAATTAGTCCACAAAAGTGACTTGCTAAGGGAGTTTGAAGGTCTTGGTGGAGTTGTTTTGGAAGAAAAACCACTAAGCTACTACTTTTCTTGTGGTTTTAAGGCATTTTGCCTAGAACATCCTCCTTACTTCAATTAATTGCTTATTAGTGGTTTTTAGTGGTTTTAGATGTTGTTTTGTGGAAGATTAGCACTTGAATGCATGAATTCCAGGATAGGGTTTTGAATGACCCTGTTCTGTCTGATTTTTTTTGAGCATGCTAGAGGCCGAATTGGCCTTGGGTTAAAACATAAAAGTTGTAGGGAATGATATTTTAGAGATTCTGCAAAATTTCAGGTCAATCGGAGCAACGTAACTTGAGAAAAGATGGAATTACCCTTGCTGCCCTGGTTTTACCCGAATTTGATAGTTGCGTCTGTAATTGGTTAATTTGGTTGGGAATGCTTCAGAATTGGTTGTTAAGGTCTTCTGATGCAATGTAGCCTTGTATCTTAGCTTTCGGATGGCTTTAGAATCACTGGATTTGGACTTAGGTAGCCTGATTTATGATGTTTGCACCAGAATGTGATTTGTGAATATGTTTTTGCGGTTCTGGTGTAGTATATTGCATTTTGGACCTGGTTAAACTCGAAACTGCGCTGAGTGACCTTCTGTAACATTGTAGCCCTATCTCTTAGCTTCGAAACAATGTATCTTGCAACTCCATCCGATAATCGTAGTGCCAGTGGTACCAAAACCGCTAAACGATGCCAAAAACTGTTTTCCGAGTTAGAGCTTAACTTTCATTTCCGGTCATTTCCTAGCTAAATCTTGTATTTGAATGAATTTGAGCCTATTGAACGGCTGTTGTGATGAATTTATATTTCGTATGACTTTGGGACTGGCTGAGGAAATAATGAAGCCATGACGGCTGAAAAGTAAGGAAATTAAGGGGATATGCTGTCCGATCCTTGAAAGCATTTGATGGCTTTGAGTTTGAGTTGAAGGGCTTGGATTTGGGCAAGGCAATGATATATGATGGATGGTTCCTGAGCCGTGGAGATGAGTTAACCCAAACTGTTTCCAAAGCTACTTATGAACTGTTTCTTGCATTATTTACTTGACTGCATCTCATGCGTGCTTGCATGTGAATTCATGATATGATTTTGGCTTCAATGAGTTCTTGGGGAGTCTTGTGCTGGACACCAACGTCTCCACCTCTGTTTATTTGGAGCAAATGGCTCCGGAGCTCAAAAAGGGGCTCCCTCTTACTGGATATATTTGAGCGTTGGGTGTTTAAGTGCAACGATTTCACTAACTCACGAGAGCAATAAACGTACATTTGATCTCTGAATCAAGACATCATCGAAATATGTTGTTGTGAAATATATCTGCTTACTGATTTTACTGGTTACTCACTGAGCTTCTAACTCACCCCAAAACTATTTTATTCCCCTCCACAGGGCTCGTGGCGAAGGAAGGGCTTGTAGTACTTATTCCTGTGATCGGATGGATTATCTTATGTGTACTTTAAATTTTGAAATTCCTCCTGTATCATAGTTGGTATCAAGGATCAGAGTGGCGCAGCGGAAGCGTGGACGTTTCGCTTTTGATATGTAATTATTGGAGACTTGGATGTATATTTGAGATTTATATTGTAATTCATTTGAGGACTGTAGTGAACGACTGAGTCCGGCGAGAGCTGGGCAGGCGGCCCGCCGAACCCTTTGGTTCGCCTTAGGGTGAAGTGGGGCGTCACAGTTGGTATCAGAGCTTAGGCTTCAGATTCCTGTAGTGTATCCTAGGCTTGAAATTTTAGGATGCCGGACTGTGGGTTTGGTTTGAAATATTAGTGATTCTTGCGGGATGTCTCGACTTGATTGGTACAAGATGGAATGTCGAGGACGACATTCTTTTAAGGAGGGGAGTTTGTGACGCCCCGAAAGAATGAGTGTGAGAACCCGGAAATTTTCTAATTTTCTAGGGTTTATTTTATTTAATCGCCCGTCTTTTCTACATTTTCTTTATTAGAAAAATTCCCCAGATAAAGTTTATGCGCAAATATAGTTTTAAGATGATTTTTCTAGTATCGGGTAGTTTTTGAGAAATAAGGAGTGTATACTGGAGGTGGGACCCGCTAGTGCGGTAAATGCGATATATTTTTGACAACTTGTTGGAGTTTTGTATTAAGTGATATTATTATACAAGGTGCTAAGAGATAATTAGAAGTTACCTATATGGATTAGTAGTGGAGAGACAAAAGGATAAGTGTTAAACTTACAAGGTGCCACGTGTCGCTTTTTCATTCGAGCTTGGACTTTGACCATTATTTCTTAACTTTACTAAAACCTCAATTTGACCCAAAAATCACCTTCATTTCACCTCTCTTGGCTGACTCTCTCTTGAGAGAAAAGAAAAGAAAGCTTCAACCTTTCATCTTCCATTCTTGCACAAATCTTGAAATCCAACTGATTAAACCTTGAATTAGTCCACAAAAGTGACTTGCTAAGGGAGTTTGAAGGTCTTGGTGGAGTTGTTTTGGAAGAAAAACCACTAAGCTACTACTTTTCTTGTGGTTTTAAGGCATTTTTCCTAGAACATCCTCCTTACTTCAATTACTTGCTTATTAGTGGTTTTTAGTGGTTTTAGATGTTGTTTTGTGGAAGATTAGCACTTGAATGCATGAATTCCAGTATAGGGTTTTGAATGACCCTGTTCTGTCTGATTTTTTTTGAGCATGTTAGAGGCCGAATTGGCCTTGGGTTAAAACATGAAAGTTGTAGGGAATGATATTTTAGAGATTCCTGCAAAATTTCAGGTCAATCGGAGCAACGTAACTTGAGAAAAGATGGAATTACCCTTGCTGCCCTGGTTTTACCCGAATTTGATAGTTGCGTCTGTAATTGGTTAATTTGGTTGGGAATGCTTCAGAATTGGTTGTTAAGGTCTTCTGATGCAATGTAGCCTTGTATCTTAGCTTTCGGATGGCTTTAGAATCACTGGATTTGGACTTAGGTAGCCTGATTTATGATGTTTGCACCAGAATACGATTTGTGAATATGTTTTTGCGGTTCTGGTGTAGTATATTGCATTTTTGACATGGTTACACTCGAAACTGCACTGAGTGACCTTCTGCAACATTGTAGCCCTATCTCTTAGCTTCGAAACAATGTGTCTTGTAACTCCATCCGATAAACGTAGTGCCAGTGGTACCAAAACCGCTAAACGATGCCAAAAACTGTTTTCCGAGTTAGAGCTTAACTTTCATTTCCGGTCATTTCCTAGCTAAATCTTGTATTTGAATGAATTTGAGCCTATTGAACGGCTGTTGTGATGAATTTATATTTCGTATGACTTTGGGACTGGCTGAGGAAATAATGAAGCCATGACGGCTGGAAAAGTAAGGAAATTAAGGGGATATGCTGTCCGATCCTTGAAAGCATTTGATGGCTTTGAGTTTGAGTTGAAGGGCTTGGATTTGGGCAAGGCAATGATATATGATGGATGGTTCCTGAGCCGTGGAGGTGAGTGACCCCAAACTGTTTCCAAAGCAACTTATGAACTGTTTCTTGCATTATTTACTTGACTGCATCTCATGCGTGCTTGCATGTGAATTCATGATATGATTTTGGCTTCAATGAGTTCTTGGGGAGTCTTGTGCTGGACACCAACGTCTCCACCTCTGTTTATTTGGAGCAAATGGCTCCGGAGCTCAAAAAGGTGCTCCCTCTTACTGGATATATTTGAGCGTTGGGTGTTTAAGTGCAACGATTTCACTAACTCACGAGAGCAATAAACGTACATTTGATCTCTGAATCAAGACATCATCGAAATATGTTGTTGTGAAATATATCTGCTTACTGATTTTACTGGTTACTCACTGAGCTTCTAACTCACCCCAAAACTATTTTATTCCCCTCCACATGTCTCGTGGCGAAGGAAGGGCTTGTTGTGCTTATTCCTGTGATCGGATGGATTATCTTATGTGTACTTTAAATTTTGAAATTCCTCCTGTATCATAGTTGGTATCAAGGATCAGAGTGGCGCAGCGGAAGCATGGACGTTTCGCTTTTGATATGTAATTATTGGAGACTTGGATGTATATTTGAAATTTATATTGTAATTCATTTATGGACTGTAGTGAACGACTGAGTCCCGGCGAGAGCTGGGCAGGCGGCCCGCCGAACCCTTTGGTTCGCCTTAGGGTGAGGTGGGGCGTCACAGTTGGTATCAGAGCTTAGGCTTCAGATTCCTGTAGTGTATCCTAGGCTTGAATTTTAGGATGCCGGACTGTGGGTTTGGTTTGAAATATTAGTGATTGTTGCGGGATGTCTCGACTTGATTGGTACAAGATGGAATGTCGAGGACGACATTCTTTTAAGGAGGGGAGTTTGTGACGCCCCGAAAGAATGAGTGTGAGAACCCGGAAATTTTCTAATTTTCTAGGGTTAATTTTATTTAATCGCCCGTCTTTTCTACATTTTCTTTATTAGAAAAATTCCCCAGATAAAGTTTATGAGCAAATATAGTTTTAAGATGATTTTTCTAGTATCGGGTAGTTTTTGAGAAATAAGGAGTGTATACTGGAGGTGGGACCCGCTAGTGCGGTAAATGCGATATATTTTTGACAACTTGTTGGAGTTTTGTATTAAGTGATATTATTATACAAGGTGCTAAGAGATAATTAGAAGTTATCTATATGGATTAGTAGTGGAGAGACAAAAGGATAAGTGTTAAACTTAACAAGGGCACGTTGTCGCTTTTTCATTCGAGCTTGGACTTTGACCAATATTTTCTTACCTTACTAAAACTCAATTGACCCAAAAATCACCTTCATTTCACCATCTCTTGGCTGACTTCTCTGGATAGAAAGAAAGAAAGCTTCAAACCGTTATCTTTCCATTCTTGCACCAAATCTTGAAATCCAACCGATTTAAACCTTTGAATAGTCCACAAAAGTGACTTGCTAAGGGATTTGAACGGTCTGGTGGCAGTTGGTTTTGGAAGAAAAAACACCTAAGCTACAACTTTATACTTGTGACGTTTTAAGGGCATTGCTCCAAGAACATCCTCCTTACTTCAATTAATTGCTTATTAGTGGTTTTAGATGTTGTTTTGTGGAAGATTAGCACTTGAATGCATGAATTCCAGGATAAGGTTTTGAATGACCCTGTTCTGTCTGATTTTTGTTGAGCATGCTAGAGGCCGAATTGGCCTCGGGTTAAAACATAAAAGTTGTAGGGAATGATATTTTAGAGAATACTGCAAAATTTCAGGTCAATAGGAGCAACGTAACTTGAGAAAAGATGGAATTACCCTTGCTGCCCTGGTTTTACCCGAATTTGATAGTTGCGTCTGTAATTGGTTAATTTCGTTGGGAATGCTTCAGAATTGGTTGTTAAGGTCTTTTGATGCAATGTAGCCTTGTATCTTAGCTTTCGGATGGCTTTAGAATCACTGGATTTGGATTTAGGTAGCCTGATTTATGATGTTTGCACCAAAATGCGATTTGTGAATATGTTTTTGCGGTTCTGGTGTAGTATATTGCATTTTTGACCTGGTTACACTCGAAACTGCGCTGAGTGACCTTCTGTAACATTGTAGCCCTATCTCTTAGCTTCGAAACAATGTATCTTGCAACTCCATCCGATAATCGTAGTCCCAGTGGTACCAAAACCGCTAAACGATGCCAAAAACTGTTTTCCGAGTTAGAGCTTAACTTTCATTTCCGGTCATTTCCTAGCTAAATCTTGTATTTGAATGAATTTGAGCCTATTGAACGGCTGTTGTGATGAATTTATATTTCGTATGACTTTGGGACTGGCTGAGGAAATAATGAAGCCATGACGGCTGAAAAAGTAAGGAAATTAAGGGGATATGCTGTCCGATCCTTGAAAGCATTTGATGGCTTTGAGTTTGAGTTGAAGGGCTTGGATTTGGGCAAGGCAATGATATATGGTGGATGGTTCCTGAGCCGTGGAGATGAGTTAACCCAAACTGTTTCCAAAGCTACTTATGAACTGTTTCTTGCATTATTTACTTGACTGCATCTCATGCGTGGTTGCATGTGAATTCATGATATGATTTTGGCTTCAATGAGTTCTTGGGGAGTCTTGTGCTGGACACCAGCGTCTCCACCTCTGTTTATTTGGAGCAAATGGCTCCGGAGCTCGAAAAGGGGCTCCCTCTTACTGGATATATTTGAGCGTTGGGTGTTTAAGTGCAACGATTTCACTAACTCACGAGAGCAATAAACGTACATTTGATCTCTGAATCAAGACATCATCGAAATATGTTGTTGTGAAATATATCTGCTTACTGATTTTACTGGTTACTCACTGAGCTTCTAACTCACCCCAAAACTATTTTATTCCCCTCCACAGGGCTCGTGGCGAAGGAAGGGCTTGTTGTGCTTATTCCTGTGATCGGATGGATTATCTTATGTGTACTTTAAATTTTGAAATTCCTCCTGTATCATAGTTGGTACAAGGATCAGAGTGGCGCAGCGGAAGCATGGACGTTTCGCTTTTGATATGTAATTATTGGAGACTTGGATGTATATTTGAGATTTATATTGTAATTCATTTATGGACTGTAGTGAACGACTGAGTCCCGGCGAGAGCTGGGCAGGCGGCCCGCCGAACCCTTTGGTTCGCCTTAGGGTGAGGTGGGGCGTCACAGTTGGTATCAGAGCTTAGGCTTCAGATTCCTGTAGTGTATCCTAGGCTTGAATTTTAGGATGCCGGACTGTGGGTTTGGTTTGAAATATTAGTGATTCTTGCGGGATGTCTCGACTTGATTGGTATAAGATGGAATGTCGAGGACGACATTCTTTTAAGGAGGGGAGTTTGTGACGCCCCGAAAGAATGAGTGTGAGAACCCGGAAATTTTCTAATTTTCTAGGGTTAATTTTATTTAATCGCCCGTCTTTTCTACATTTTCTTTATTAGAAAAATTCCTCAGATAAAGTTTATGAGCAAATATAGTTTTAAGATGATTTTTCTAGTATCGGGTAGTTTTTGAGAAATAAGGAGTGTATACTGGAGGTGGGACCCGCTAGTGCGGTAAATGCGATATATTTTTGACAACTTGTTGGAGTTTTGTATTAAGTGATATTATTATACAAGGTGCTAAGAGATAATTAGAAGTTACCTATATTGATTAGTAGTGGAGAGACAAAAGGATAAGTGTTAAACTTACAAGGTGCCACGTGTCGCTTTTTCATTCGAGCTTGGACTTTGACCATTATTTCTTAACTTTACTAAAACCTCAATTTGACCCAAAAATCACCTTCATTTCACCTCTCTTGGCTGACTCTCTCTTGAGAGAAAAGAAAAGAAAGCTTCAACCTTTCATCTTCCATTCTTGCACAAATCTTGAAATCCAACCGATTAAAACTTGAATTAGTCCACAAAAGTGACTTGCTAAGGGAGTTTGAAGGTCTTGGTGGAGTTGTTTTGGAAGAAAAACCACTAAGCTACTACTTTTCATGTGGTTTTAAGGCATTTTGCCTAGAACATCCTCCTTACTTCAATTAATTGCTTATTAGTGATTTTTAGTGGTTTTAGATGTTGTTTTGTGGAAGATTAGCACTTGAATGCATTAATTCCAGGATACGGTTTTGAATGACCCTGTTCTGTCTGATTTTTGTTGAGCATGCTAGAGGCCGAATTGGCCTCGGGTTAAAACATAAAAGTTGTAGGGAATGATATTTTAGAGATTACTGCAAAATTTCAGGTCAATAGGAACAACGTAACTTGAGAAAAGATGGAATTACCCTTGCTGCCCTGGTTTTACCCGAATTTGATAGTTGCGTCTGTAATTGGTTAATTTGGTTGGGAATGCTTCAGAATTGGTTGTTAAGGTCTTTTGATGCAATGTAGCCTTGTATCTTAGCTTTCGGATGGCTTTAGAATCACTGGATTTGGATTTAGGTAGCCTGATTTATGATGTTTGCACCAAAATGCGATTTGTGAATATGTTTTTGCGGTTCTGGTGTAGTATATTGCATGTTGGACCTGGTTAAACTCGAAAATGCGCTGAGTGACCTTCTGTAACATTGTAGCCCTATCTCTTAGCTTCGAAACAATGTATCTTGCAACTCCATCCGATAATCGTAGTGCCAGTGGTACCAAAACCGCTAAACGATGCCAAAAACTGTTTTCCGAGTTAGAGCTTAACTTTCATTTCCGGTCATTTCCTAGCTAAATCTTGTATTTGAATGAATTTGAGCCTATTGAACGGCTGTTGTGATGAATTTATATTTCGTATGACTTTGGGACTGGCTGAGGAAATAATGAAGCCATGACGGCTGGAAAAGTAAGGAAATTAAGGGGATATGCTGTCCGATCCTTGAAAGCATTTGATGGCTTTGAGTTTGAGTTGAAGGGCTTGGATTTGGGCAAGGCAATGATATATGATGGATGGTTCCTGAGCCGTGGAGATGAGTTAACCCAAACTGTTTCCAAAGCTACTTATGAACTGTTTCTTGCATTATTTACTTGACTGCATCTCATGCGTGGTTGCATGTGAATTCATGATATGATTTTGGCTTCAATGAGTTCTTGGGGAGTCTTGTGCTGGACACCAGCGTCTCCACCTCTGTTTATTTGGAGCAAATGGCTCCGGAGCTCAAAAAGGGGCTCCCTCTTACTGGATATATTTGAGCGTTGGGTGTTTAAGTGCAACGATTTCACTAACTCACGAGAGCAATAAACGTACATTTGATCTCTGAATCAAGACATCATCGAAATATGTTGTTGTGAAATATATCTGCTTACTGATTTTACTGGTTACTCACTGAGCTTCTAACTCACCCCAAAACTATTTTATTCCCCTCCACAGGGCTCGTGGCGAAGGAAGGGCTTGTAGTGCTTATTCCTGTGATCGGATGGATTATCTTATGTGTACTTTAAATTTTGAAATTCCTCCTGTATCATAGTTGGTATCAAGGATCAGAGTGGCGCAGCGGAAGCATGGACGTTTCGCTATTGATATGTAATTATTGGAGACTTGGATGTATATTTGAGATTTATATTGTAATTCATTTATGGACTGTAGTGAACGACTGAGTCCCGGCGAGAGTTGGGCAGGCGGCCCGCCGAACCCTTTGGTTCGCCTTAGGGTGAGGTGGGGGTCACAAGTTGGTATCAGAGCTTAGGCTTCAGATTCCTGTAGTGTATCCTAGGCTTTGAAATTTTTAGGATGCCGGACGTGGGTTTTGTTTGAAATATTAGTCGATTCTTGCGGATGTTCTCGACTTGAATGGTACAAGATGGAATGTCGAGGACGAGCATTCTTTTAAGGAGGGGAGTTTGTTTTACCGCCCCGAAAGATACAGTGTGAGAACCCGGAAATTTTCCTAATTTTACTAGGGTTTAATTTTATTTAAATCCCCCTCTTTTCTACATTTTCTCTTTATAGAAAAAATTCCCGCAGATAAGTTTAATGAGCAAATATAGTTTTAAGATGATTTTCTAGGTTTCGGGTAAGTTTTTGGAAATAAAGGAGTGTATACTGGGAGGGTGGGACCGCGCTAGTGGCGGTAAATGCGATAAAATTTTTGACAACTTGTTTGGAGTTTTGTATTAAGTGATATTATTATCCAAGGTGCTAAAGAGATAATTAGAAAGTTTACCTATATGGATTAAGTAAGTGGAGAGACCAAAAGGATAAGTGTTAACTTACGGTGCCACGTGTCGCTTTTTTCATTCGAGCTTGGACTTTGACCATTAATTTCTTAACTTTAGCTAAAACTTCAATTTGAACCCTAAAAAATCACCTTGCATTTCACCTCTCTTTGGCTGACTCCATCCCTCTGAGAAGAAAAAGAAAAGAAAGCTTCACACTTTCCAATCTCCATTCTTGCCGGCCAAATCCTTGACATCCCAACGATTAAAAAACTTTGAAAATTAGTCCACAAAAGTGACTTGCTAAGGGAAGTTTGAAGGTTCTTGGTGGCAGTTGTTTTGGAAGAAAAACCACTAAGCTAACCACTTTTCATGTGGTTTTCAGGCATTTTTGCCTAGAACATCCTCCTTACTCAATTAATTGCTTATTAGTGGTTTTTTAAGTGGTTTTAGACTGTTGTTTTGTGGAGATTAGCACTTGGAATGCATGAATTCCAAGGATAAGGTTTTGAATGACGCCTGTCTGTCCTGATTTTTGTTGAGCATGCTAGAGGCCGAATTGGCCTCGGGTTAAAACATAAAAGTTGTAGGGAATGATATTTTAGAGAATACTGCAAAATTTCAGGTCAATAGGAGCAACGTAACTTGAGAAAAGATGGAATTACCCTTGCTGCCCTGGTTTTACCCGAATTTGATAGTTGCGTCTGTAATTGGTTAATTTCGTTGGGAATGCTTCAGAATTGGTTGTTAAGGTCTTTTGATGCAATGTAGCCTTGTATCTTAGCTTTCGGATGGCTTTAGAATCACTGGATTTGGATTTAGGTAGCCTGATTTATGATGTTTGCACCAAAATGCGATTTGTGAATATGTTTTTGCGGTTCTGGTGTAGTATATTGCATTTTGGACCTGGTTAAACTCGAAAATGCGCTGAGTGACCTTCTGTAACATTGTAGCCCTATCTCTTAGCTTCGAAACAATGTATCTTGCAACTCCATCCGATAATCGTAGTGCCAGTGGTACCAAAACCGCTAAACGATGCCAAAAACTATTTTCCGAGTTAGAGCTTAACTTTCATTTCCGGTCATTTCCTAGCTAAATCTTGTATTTGAATGAATTTGAGCCTATTGAACGGCTGTTGTGATGAATTTATATTTCGTATGACTTTGGGACTGGCTGAGGAAATAATGAAGCCATGACGGCTGGAAAAGTAAGGAAATTAAGGGGATATGCTGTCCGATCCTTGAAAGCATTTGATGGCTTTGAGTTTGAGTTGAAGGGCTTGGATTTGGGCAAGGCAATGATATATGATGGATGGTTCCTGAGCCGTGGAGATGAGTTAACCCAAACTGTTTCCAAAGCTACTTATGAACTGTTTCTTGCATTATTTACTTGACTGCATCTCATGCGTGCTTGCATGTGAATTCATGATATGATTTTGGCTTCAATGAGTTCTTGGGGAGTCTTGTGCTGGACACCAACGTCTCCACCTCTGTTTATTTGGAGCAAATGGCTCCGGATCTCATACAGAGGCTCCACCATACTGGATATATTTGAGCGTTGGGTGTTTAAGTGCAACGATTTCACTAACTCACGAGAGCAATAAACGTACATTTGATCTCTGAATCAAGACATCATCGAAATATGTTGTTGTGAAATATATCTGCTTACTGATTTTACTGGTTACTCACTGAGCTTCTAACTCACCCCAAAACTATTTTATTCCCCTCCACAGTGCTCGTGGCGAAGGAAGGGCTTGTTGTGCTTATTCCTGTCATCGGATGGATTATCCTATGTGTACTTAAATTTTGGAAATTCCTGCCTGTTATCATAGTTGGTATCAAGGATCAGAGTGGCGCAGCGAAGGCCATGGACGTTTCGCTTTTGATATGTAATTATTGAGACTTGGATGTATATTTTGAGATTTATTTATTGTAATTCATTTAATGGACTGTAGTGAAACGACTGATCCCGGCGAGAGCTGGGCAGGCGGCCGCCGAACCCTTTCGGTTCGGCCTTAGGGTGAGGTGGGCGTCAACAAAGTTGGTATCAGAGCTTAGGCTTCAGATTCCTGTAGTGTATCCTAGGCTTGAATTTTAGGATGCCGGACTGTGGGTTTGGTTTGAAATATTAGTGATTCTTGCGGGATGTCTCGACTTGATTGGTACAAGATGGAATGTCGAGGACGACATTCTTTTAAGGAGGGGAGTTTGTGACGCCCCGAAAGAATGAGTGTGAGAACCCGGAAATTTTCTAATTTTCTAGGGTTAATTTTATTTAATCGCCCGTCTTTTCTACATTTTCTTTATTAGAAAAATTCCCCAGATAAAGTTTATGAGCAAATATAGTTTTAAGATGATTTTTCTAGTTTCGGGTAGTTTTTGAGAAATAAGGAGTGTATACTGGAGGTGGGACCCGCTAGTGCGGTAAATGCGATAAATTTTTGACAACTTGTTGGAGTTTTGTATTAAGTGATATTATTATACAAGGTGCTAAGAGATAATTAGAAGTTACCTATATGGATTAGTAGTGGAGAGACAAAAGGATAAGTGTTAAACTTACAAGGTGCCACGTGTCGCTTTTTCATTCGAGCTTGGACTTTGACCATTATTTCTTAACTTTACTAAAACCTCAATTTGACCCAAAAATCACCTTCATTTCACCTCTCTTGGCTGACTCTCTCTTGAGAGAAAAGAAAAGAAAGCTTCAACCTTTCATCTTCCATTCTTGCACAAATCCTGAAATCCAACCGATTAAAACTTGAATTAGTCCACAAAAGTGACTTGCTAAGGGAGTTTGAAGGTCTTGGTGGAGTTGTTTTGGAAGAAAAACCACTAAGCTACTACTTTTCATGTGGTTTTAAGGCATTTTGCCTAGAACATCCTCCTTACTTCAATTAATTGCTTATTAGTGGTTTTTAGTGGTTTTAGATGTTGTTTTGTGGAAGATTAGCACTTGAATGCATGAATTCCAGGATAGGGTTTTGAATGACCCTGTTCTGTCTGATTTTTGTTGAGCATGCTAGAGGCCGAATTGGCCTCGGGTTAAAACATAAAAGTTGTAGGGAATGATATTTTAGAGATTCCTGCAAAATTTCAGGTCAATCGGAGCAACGTAACTTGAGAAAAGATGGAATTACCCTTGCTGCCCTGGTTTTACCCGAATTTGATAGTTGCGTCTGTAATTGGTTAATTTGGTTGGGAATGCTTCAGAATTGGTTGTTAAGGTCTTCTGATGCAATGTAGCCTTGTATCTTAGCTTTCGGATGGCTTTAGAATCACTGGATTTGGACTTAGGTAGCCTGATTTATGATGTTTGCACCAGAATACGATTTGTGAATATGTTTTTGCGGTTCTGGTGTAGTATATTGCATTTTTGACCTGGTTACACTCGAAACTGCACTGAGTGACCTTCTGCAACATTGTAGCCCTATCTCTTAGCTTCGAAACAATGTGTCTTGTAACTCCATCCGATAATCGTAGTGCCAGTGGTACCAAAACCGCTAAACGATGCCAAAAACTATTTTCCGAGTTAGAGCTTAACTTTCATTTCCGGTCATTTCCTAGCTAAATCTTGTATTTGAATGAATTTGAGCCTATTGAACGGCTGTTGTGATGAATTTATATTTCGTATGACTTTGGGACTGGCTGAGGAAATAATGAAGCCATGACGGCTGGAAAAGTAAGGAAATTAAGGGGATATGCTGTCCGATCCTTGAAAGCATTTGATGGCTTTGAGTTTGAGTTGAAGGGCTTGGATTTGGGCAAGGCAATGATATATGATGGATGGTTCCTGAGCCGTGGAGGTGAGTGACCCCAAACTGTTTCCAAAGCAACTTATGAACTGTTTCTTGCATTATTTACTTGACTGCATCTCATGCGTGCTTGCATGTGAATTCATGATATGATTTTGGCTTCAATGAGTTCTTGGGGAGTCTTGTGCTGGACACCAACGTCTCCACCTCTGTTTATTTGGAGCAAATGGCTCCGGAGCTCATACAGAGGCTCCACCATACTGGATATATTTGAGCGTTGGGTGTTTAAGTGCAACGATTTCACTAACTCACGAGAGCAATAAACGTACATTTGATCTCTGAATCAAGACATCATCGAAATATGTTGTTGTGAAATATATCTGCTTACTGATTTTACTGGTTACTCACTGAGCTTCTAACTCACCCCAAAACTATTTTATTCCCCTCCACAGGGCTCGTGGCGAAGGAAGGGCTTGTTGTGCTTATTCCTGTGATCGGATGGATTATCTTATGTGTAATTTAAATTTTGAAATTCCTCCTGTATCATAGTTGGTATCAAGGATCAGAGTGGCGCAGCGGAAGCATGGACGTTTCGCTTTTGATATGTAATTATTGGAGACTTGGATGTATATTTGAGATTTATATTGTAATTCATTTATGGACTGTAGTGAACGACTGAGTCCCGGCGAGAGCTGGGCAGGCGGCCCGCCGAACCCTTTGGTTCGCCTTAGGGTGAGGTGGGGCGTCACAGTTGGTATCAGAGCTTAGGCTTCAGATTCCTGTAGTGTATCCTAGGCTTGAATTTTAGGATGCCGGACTGAGGGTTTGGTTTGAAAATATTAGTGATCTTGCGGGATGTTCGACTTGATTGGTACAGATGGAATGTCGAGGACGACATTCTTTTAAGGAGGGGAGTTTGTGACGCCCCGAAAGAATGAGTGTGCGAACCGGAAATTTTCTAATTTTCTAGGGTTAATTTTATTTAATCGCCCGTCTTTTCTACATTTTCTTTATTAGAAAAATTCCCCAGATAAATTTTATGAGCAAATATAGTTTTAAGATGATTTTTCTAGTATCGGGTAGTTTTTGAGAAATAAGGAGTGTATACTGAAGGTGGGACCCGCTAGTGCGGTAAATGCGATATATTTTTGACAACTTGTTGGAGTTTTGTATTAAGTGATATTATTATACAAGCTGCTAAGAGATAATTAGAAGTTACCTATATGGATTAGTAGTGGAGAGACAAAAGGATAAGTGTTAAACTTACAAGGTGCCACGTGTCGCTTTTTCATTCGAGCTTGGACTTTGACCATTATTTCT
>NW_020863872.1:0-18660 GCF_003713205.1 Coffea eugenioides
CTGCCATCCAATTGGTGAAGAAATTAAATTTGATTCGTCAAAATACAAAAGATTAAATTTGATTTTCCAAGAAACAAAATTTTGAACTTGATTTTTTGATTTTTGAATTTTTCTGATTTTTCGAGAGAATCTTTTTCACAAATAATTTGCCCCAGTGTAGGGCCCTTCTCCCTTCTTTCTCCTCTCTTCGGCATCGGCCTTCCACATCGCCAGATGCTTTTCGTCGACTTCAACTGTGAATACCTGCACAGGGCTTACGTGCACTCAAATGAGCGTGACTGATTTGAAAAATGCATTATTTTGATTCTTGGACGAAATCCTCAATTGGACTACAAAAATATTTGCCCCTGTGTGGGCTTATTTTGCAAAATTTTGCAAATAAAAATTTTGCCCCAGTTTGGGCCCATTTGATTGCAAAAATTGGTTTAGATGATTTCCCATTTACTTGAACAAAGAAAAACCGCACTTTCTAAAATTTAGAAAAGAGTGCACATACAACAATGTGAAGAAACTTTAATCGTCAAGTTTGAACTCATGCAGAAATTTCATGATGAATTCCTCGAAATAACACCAAATTTAAGAAGATTTCTTCCTTACTTTTAGCATTGGTGCTTAGGGTAACGGGTCACCGCTTCTGGTTGACTCATCTTTTCAGGACCAATCAAGTGACTTTTTTTTTTTGAAATGGCTAAGGAAATGGGAGATAAGAATCTGTCTCATTTTTGTGCCCCAGTTGTATGTAATCCATTCAATGTCACATCTTAGTGAAAGCAAAGAGTTTGTTACCCTTATTTTCAAGAAAACTTAGTCAACATACAAGCTTTCTAGGCTTGTAACGTATGGACAGAAGTGATAGCTAAACATGTGGAAACGGGTTATGCCCTTATGATCACAAATGATTGATGGATTTCGTACGAGCATAATCGTCACTTTGGATTGTCATGAAAGAATAAGTCAACGATGGACTTTATTAGCTTGTAATTTGGCTTGAAAACGATAGCTAAAGAAGCAATTTTCAAAGGACATTGCACTGAAGATCGCATTTTTCAACATCGCCCTCATCTGGACTCCAGGTTCTTGGACTTGGTTTGACTTTTTATCATCACCCAACAGGGTCTTTCAACATCAAATCCTTTTGCCTCTTTCTTTGCATTCATTTTGCTCCTTTTTCCTTTTCTTTTTCCCCCTTCGCGGGGTTTCACATGAAGAGCAGTGTCAACCTCACACCTAATCAATTCAGAATACAGCAAAAACTTCCGGCATCAGAAATTTGCTTGACAGGGCTATTGCAAAGAACAGAAGTCAGGACTTTCGGTTTTGTAATGGGGTCAGGTGGGGTGCTTCAGAAAAGTTAAGGCTTGAAAACGGATTTCAAAACTGGTTTGAAGAATCTGAGATCGCATTGTTGCGCCAACCCTATTTTAGGGTAAAATCAGAATTTGCCTCAGTTTATGCTCGATTGAGGCTTTTTACTTTCATTTTCTTTCTTTTTTGTTTTTGACTCTCCGGCTTTTTGCCATTCTTTGAAATTTGCCCCAGTTTATTTTTGAACTGAGGTTCTCTTTTTCTTCCTTTGTTTTTGATCTTGTTGCTTTTCACTTTTCACTTCTTGAAATTTTCTTTTCAACTCAGACTCGCCCCCAGTGTGGGGTTTGCGATTCTCAGGGTTCGCCAAACGAAGTATTTTATTCTGAAGGCTCAAAAGGGATAACTAGAGATAGAATGCTTGATTGGAAAAGAAGAGGGCCTGACTTTTATTCCATTCCTTACAATAACTCTGAAAGGAAACATTCATTAATGGGAAATTTTTAGCATGTACCTGAATTAACTGATTGAGGAAAACCCTTGTTCATCCATATTTGTGAAACATAGGCGATCCACGCGGACAAATCCCTTCCTTTTCTCTTTTTTCAAAATTCGGAACCCAAGTGGAGTCAATTTTCCCCAATTTGCGGTTCCCTCCTTATTCGAGCATTTTTGCTTTTCCCCTTTCCTTTTTCTTTTTAAAATTTCCCAATCTCCTTCCCCAATGCGGGGTACGACCATGAGTGCATTAGAAAAGAACCACCAATTTTAGCTCAAAATGGGGATGCAAGGGGTGATCAGTGTTTAGGTTGTAGAAACGACGGCCAAAGCATCATTCTTACACCTCATGACAACCAAAGTAACGAAACGGTTATTGAAAATCCATTCCCCTATTTGATATTTGAAAATTTTCCAATATAGGGTAGTGATCATTAGGGCTCTTACCTGAAACGAAATTATTCTTTCATAGGCTCAAATGGGAGAGCAAGTGATAAAAATCTGTATAGATAGTGAAACAAATGCTCAAAGTATCATTCCAAATTTTCAAAACAAACAAGAATAATGCACATTTTTGCTTTCACTTAGATGTGAATTGAATCCGGTTAAACCAATGGGGATTTTTCCAAGCAAAGATTGTCCCAATTTACAATTTATCAATCAATGTGACTGATTTTATTTTGGGGTTAAATGAAGGAGAAAAGGTATCTCATTGGGCCTTTTGAGTGACCATCTTTTTAGCACTCTTATTGGATGACTCGGATCAACAATCTGGTGTACATAAGGATTTTTGAAAGCAGACCCTTGTGATCATGAAGCTTCTCAATTTGGTCTTACTTCTTAAAATTCATGAAATCTCCAATGAATAAGAACAAAGAATGAAATGTACAAAAATTTCTCATTCAATTACGATACAAATGAGAAGAGAGAAACTTGTAAAGAGCTCCACATATACACTTTTTGTCTCCTTTGGAAAACAATTACAACATCTCTCAGAGGCTTTAGCGTAGAGCTTCCAGATAGATCATTTATGTTTTCATCGTAGGATCTGCCCAAGAATCAAATAACACTTGTACTCTTCAAACTTTATTGGATTAAAATTATCATCAGATATAGAAGAATATTTTTGCCTTATTGAAACATTTTTATGAATGCAAGGGAGGGGGGAAACAAAAGA
Source organism: Coffea eugenioides (assembly GCF_003713205.1). Taxonomy (NCBI): domain Eukaryota; kingdom Viridiplantae; phylum Streptophyta; class Magnoliopsida; order Gentianales; family Rubiaceae; genus Coffea; species Coffea eugenioides. Next base: position 2,981 of record NW_020863872.1, read on the forward strand.
AAAATACCCCGAGTTAGTAGACAAAACTGCAAAATCGGTATGCATGTCCTATGGGGGGAACCCTTTTTATGCCAAGGGTAGGCCTAGCATGAAAATGCAATCCTCTAAGGTAGGCACCATACCATACCTGATGGATCTGATCAACTCATTGAGCGAAAAATAATTTTGAAAGAATTTGGTCAATTAGGGTGACGAGAGATATTTATCAAAATGAGGACAACGTCCGAATAGATTGATCACCTTTGATTTGCAAAACGCATGGGTTTAACCTTGACGAACTCCTATCGAAGAGATTGGAATTCGTTGACAAATTTCCTCAGTGAAGCATGAGTCAAAAACCCCAACTGATTAAATAGTTGGATATAATGGATGGTTTTCTCAAAAATTGACTAGATTTCCCAATTTGGAATTTGACAATGAAACCCTAATAGGGCAAATGGGTTGAATGAAATTGACAATTTATTTAAAATCGACCGAATTACCCTAAAAAGGGAAACAGGTCAAATGAATTGAATGAAATTTATCCAAAATTAATCAGATCACCCTAAAAAGGGTAAATTGATCAAATAGAGTGAAACTTGATTTATTCAAAATCGGCTCGGTTGCCCTAAAAATGGGTAAATTGGTCAAATGAATGAAATTGAATGAATTGGCAAAATGGATTGGTTGAATTGTCCGGCCATTGGTCAGCATTAGTCTATGACCTTCTAAAAATCAAATTTTGGCCTCAATTTATTTTCGTCTCAATAGGAGGAATCATTTGTGAACTTCTTCAAATTAATGTCCTTCACGCAAGGGATTTTTACCAATTTTTGATAAAATGGCCAAAAAGTGATTATTAGATGTTCATATTCCAAAAGATCACTCTATGAACATGATCGGATCCTACCTTACCTTGTGCACTACCCCTTTGGATGGTACGAGAAAGGTAAACGTGCAAGTCTCATTTGGATTATATATCCGAGACATGGGGTGGTTTATTCCTAACACGGGATCCCCTAAATGGCATTCCCTTTCTATGGTTAATGCATGATGCCAGTTTATTAAAGCAATGTAAATATGCAACAAATATGGCCTAAAGGATATAAATAATGCAACGGGGGGAAAAGGTCTAAACATGAAATGTATTTACTGAAAAGTAAGTGCAAAGACTGAAATTTAGACATGTGAGCTATCTAGTGGGTGAGCCACTAAAAGAGTGCCAAAAGGGCCTCTTATTGCTAAGGCATATGAATGCAAGCCAGGAAAACAAAAGAATGGTTAGTGCAATTGATAGTACACATAACACATTGGGAGCAATTAAGAAAAGAAATACAATAAAGCAAGTAAAAGGGGTGGAACCCCTTCCCTCGTGCCTAATGTGCTTAAAATAGGGTGAGGCCGACTCTAACCTAGGAAATTCTAATATGGATGCATGAGGTTTGGGTTCACTAATGCCTAGACTCGATAAAGCTTCGGCTCCCAAGCCTTCAGACCTAAAGGCGAAGGGTCATCACTCCCAGGGCCTTTGATCGGTGGCTCGAGTGATCCCTTAGGTAGCGCTATGGGCGCAGAGCACACCAGCCGCCTACCCAAGGCAATCGATCCTAATCCTACAAGGTGGTGTGGGAAACGCCCACGAAAAATAAAATAAAATGGGATAAAAGCAAGTAAACGTGCACGTATGAAGTGTTCCCCTATTTTGAGGGAAGGGGTTGAGAACCACGCGAGGCTCTAAAGGTGACACACCCCCTCCCAAATGCAATGCAAGCGCGAGATAAACAAGTAAACATACATCCAATCAACCAATCACACATTCGTGAGCGAGGGAGTAGTTGGATACACGCGCGAGGCAAAAGGCCCTAAAAATGGAAAGTGCAACCCTAATATCCAAATGCAATGCATAAAAAAGGGTAGAAACAGGAAACGAATGGCTAAGTCAAATGCTTGGACCCACTTAGGAAGTCCCCAGTGGAGTCGCCAACTGTCGCGCCCCACTTTTCGATTCGAGTGATGTGTGTGTGAAGTGTGGTGTGAACGTGTGCAAAATGAAAAGTAAAAAGGCCATGGGACTTTGGAAAGCGACGATTTGGCCAAATGAAATTTTAAAAAGGGTTTTTTAAATATGAAAACGGAGTCGCCACTTGGTATAGATTTGGGGTGTACCAAGTCACCCAAAAAGTGTTTTTAAAAGACAAAGTAGTAAAACCCTTTTTAAAACGACTCCTAGTCCACGTAAGCCAAAGAAAAAGGTTCGGGGGTCACGTTTGACAAAGGGGAAGGCAAGGATAGAATCCGAGGCACCCCTTTGACCTAGCCAAGGCTAGTTGCGCGACTCAAACCAATTTTTCCTAGTTTTTCTACCCAAGGTATGTATCGCGTATTGGATATGTCTATATGGATGCAAAAACCTAGACCTAGGGGGATTGGGGGAAATTTCTCTTCAAAGGTTGGGTGGTGCCAATCATATTAATTGTGAAGCCCAATAATGATCCTTTTGGAGAGGTCACACCTAAACCTAAATGACGTGAAAAATGAGTGGAATGCATGCCATGTGAAAGTGTGAGTTTGTGTGAAGTGAGAAAAATGATAAAAGTAATAAGATAAGAGTGAAGGTGTGCAAATGTAGATGAAAGTACACGTGTGCGAGTGAAGATAAAATGTTCGTGTGCAAGTGGAGATAAAAAAGTGTTCGTGTGCAAGTGAAGGGATATGAAGGTGCATGTGTGAAAATGAGACAAAAGTGAAAGTGTAATGATGGAGTGGATTGAGAATGCATGAGCCTAAGGAATTCATGCATATTGGGTACGGGGAGACCTAAATCGTGACTTGATTTTCCCTTTGATTAGAAGGCGAAACTAGCGTGCTAAGGCTATCGAGTAGCCACACTCGCTCGTTTCCCTTATCGGAAGGGGACACTCAAGCAAAATGAACCCTATAACTAGTATGAGATGCAAAAATCCTAAAATGAGGGGAAAAGGGGCTCGAGGAGCATGCCAGATGATAAAACTAAGAAAAATGCATGATATGTGGTGAACAAGCAAATGATATGCTAATGAGGGGAAATCCCTAAGGGTCTAGCGTTGGACTAGCCCATTCTATGAATTCCGACTAGCGTTGGACTAGCGGAAACGTACATTCATCCATTCCATTCATTCATGGCTATGAAAGCAAGTAGACATGCCAAAATACTCGTAAACACATAGCACATAGCATTTAGCATGCTCGACTAGATGCAAGAGCCTAATAAAGCAATTAAACATGTAGCAACAAACACAAGCAACCAAGGGGAAGGGGAAGTGGACCAGATACTCTCCGAGCACTATCTATTACAAGCCAAGAGGTGTACGCATACCCCATAAAAGCATAAAGGGGAAGGGGGAAATGGACAAGATGCTCTCCGAGCCCTATCTATTACAAGCCAAGAGGTGTACACATACCCCATAAAAACTTAAATAAAAGTAAAAAGCAAGTAAATGCACGCAAGGAGGTAGGAAAGCGAGGTAGGCATGCATATTCACATAACACGTAGGAGCACGTAAGATCAAATGTAGTGCAAATGAGGGATAGAGTGTACCTCCCTCGATTTGACGCCCCAATGAGGTGAAATTATTCAATTACCCTCCAAAATAATAAAAAGGTCAAGGCACCACTTTATTTAAGAAAAATTAAAGGAAATGGGCAAAACAAAGCTCACTTAGCCATAAAGTCCCTAAAGTTATGATTTAAATTCAATTGAAACAAAGCATATTAATTAATCGAAACAAACAAGCAATGAAGTTGTAAAATTAAAGCCATCAAGGACCAAATTGCAAATATTAACAAAGCACTCAAGCTTAATGAAACACTTTCAAGAACTTCAAAGGGCAAAGACAAAAGCAAGTAATAGCTCAGATTGCAAACACTTTAGAACTTGGATGCAAACGATTGAAAGGCAAACGGGTCTTTGTAGCATTGCTGCAAAATCTCATGGGCTAAATTGATTAATCCTTCCAATTTCTGGGTCATAGTGGGTCAAGGAGGAACTTAAGGGAGTTAAGGGGCAATTTTGAAGAATTAATACATGCATGCATACGAGGAAACAAAATTCTGCAATGAACACTTTCTGCAATTCTCTTTTCCAGCCGTGGCTTTCCCATTTTTTCAGCTCACGCATCTTAGATGTTTAAACACTCAAACCCAACACCCAACCTTCCATTTTCTCCCTTCAAAAAACAATTAAGCATGCAGCTGAAGTAAAAACTCAGATAGCAGCCACGGAAAGATCAGCAAGAGAGGAAAAAAATGCAGCAAAAGTTCTCGGCAGCTGCTAGGGGATTTCTACAACAAACTAGACACTAGTTTTCGATTTCCAAGCACAGATTTTAGCCCCAAAACACAACTTCGAACAAAACAAATTCACCCAAGCATCACGACTTTGATCCAAACAAAAACCCATTGGAGCTTGGTGTCTGAGCATACAATAGGAAGTTCGGCCCTGCGGATTGCTTGGAGAAAGAAACGATGAAGAAAATGCAGCAGCCTTTAGTTTCTTATACAATTCAAACATATCAAAGAAATGATTAAATGCAGTTTCCAACTTGTCCAAGACCAGCAATGAGAAAAAGTGAGGCGAAGGAAAAGTGGAGGCATCTAACAAAAACTCTTGGACACAAAATGCCACAATGTAGCGTGATCTGGCTGCTCAATTATGCAAAAGGCGAAGCCAGAAATTCCCAACCCATTTCCAAACCAAACAAACACCGTGTTATCTGAGCCTTTCACTGCTAAACCCATCATTAACATCGCAAAAACACAAAAAGAAGCAGCAACCAAGGGAGCATTAGGATCCGAACATAATGAGAATCATAAAGCCGAGGGCTTTCTACAGTTTTCTGGTTTTGTTCATCTAACAAGATCATGTAACTCATGGTTTTATTTACATCATCCGACATCAGAAATTCATCAATAAAACAAGAAGCATTCGACCAGGGAATTGTATGAAATTCAGCATGGGACAGGGAAGAAAATAACTCAACAGGACTGGCGACCTAAATCTGATTTGCTCATGTATCGTAGGTACGAATTTTGTGAGAAACACGTTGAATCAGCAGGGGCGTGAGTTATATTTACCTGACCACCTTGTAAGGTTGAAACCTAAGATGACTGTCCGCAAGAAGATGAGCTCCACCAAATATGAAGCCCAGGTTGCAGCTCTCAAGAACGATGAGGACAGCAAGCAGCGGCAGATGCGGACTGTGGTGCTTGGACAGACCTTTTTTGCGTTTTCCTTCGCAGCCTTGCACCGTGGTTCCCTCAAAATCCAGCCGCCCTTTGCCTCTTCTTGCTCTTGACTCACGGTGAAGCTCACGGGTAACGATGGCAGAGTGAAAATGGTGAAAGCTTCGCGAGGAGCATCAGCTCCAATTGCTGCTTTATTGCTGGAAGAACAGCACCCGATGCCTCTCTTCTCACTTTAATTCTCTATCTCACCCTCTCGCTTTCTCTTTTTCTTGCTCAGCCCATCACCTGGTCTCTTTTCGTGGGTTCCTTCCTCCCTTTTGGCTGCTGCCCTCTCTCAGACCAAACCCTCAACTCTCGATCCCTCCCTTTCTTTTTCTCCTTTGCTGTTTTTTGTGTTTTTCCTTTTGCCGTTTAACTCTCTCTCTGTCCCTCCCCTCTTGCGGCTGCCCTTAGATCATTCCTTTTATATCCCAATAACCCTAAACTTCAAGCCAGCTCTTCTATATTTGCAGCCCAAGGAGCTGCCGAACATTTCTTTGCAAGCTGCGAAAAATGCAGCTTGCTGCCGCATATCTCTCTTTTTTTTTTTTTTTTTTTTTTTTTTTACAACTTTCGACTTAATAAAACACAGAAATGATAAAATATAAATAATAATAATAACAAATTGCCAAAAACCAAGTAATAATAATAATAATAATAATGAAAATAATTTAAAAACTGAACAACTAAAAACAACAAAAATGACCATTTTTCCATCTCTTTTTGTTTCATTTTTTTCATTTTCCCCAAAATAACTTAATAAAAATAACTAAAGTGCCCAAAGATTGAATTTAAATAAATAAACATATTTTTGTGAACAAATTTTCCTTTTTCCTTTTTCTCTTTTTTTCATTTTTCCGATCTAACTAAAGCCTATTTTTTTTGAATTTTTCTTTTCAAGAAAGCATTGAATAAAAATAAAATGACTATAACATATTTTTGATGTTTTTCCCTTTTTTTCTAAAAACTCTATGCTAATTTTAAACTTAAAAGCTAAGACTAAAAATTAAAACTAAAAGTAAACAACGAATGCAAGCAATCTAAAATGAAAATCATGAAATAGATGCCACATAAAATTATTCAAAATTTGGTGTCTACACATGCTGCTTGTCCTCAATTTAGAATGTGTGACGCCCCACATCTCCCTAAGGCGGACCAAAGGGTATCCGCGGACGCCTGCCCAGCTCACGCCAGGACTCAAGCAATTCCATTCAATTTCAAACCGAACTAATCACTTCGATGAGAACAACATGACTACAATAATGCGGAAGCGTTCAAGCTTAATAAGTCACTTAATGTATAACCAGTACATCGGGTAATCATGAAACGGCTTAATTTCAAAGTACACATCAGGGCCCAAACCTTTCAAGTTTTCAATTTCCAAAAGTACAACCCAAACCAGGGCCTAGTCAAAATATATAACAGGAGTCTTAACAAAATTACAACGGATGGTTTCTCCATATTTCTCCAAGAGTCGGTCCTGTTAAGGAAAACAAAACTATAGGGTGAGCTAAACGCTCGTGAGGCCAAGAACACACATGCAAGCACTTAGTCAAATAACAATCCCAAATTTAATAAATAAAGCCATGTCTTTTCAATACTCAATCAATCAAACATGAAAGGTAATCAGAAACAATTCAAGGATATAGTAGCTCTCAGGAGCTAAGTTCCACTTGATCTGCCGTTGTCATTCGTATACCTTCCCGCATTGACCCTCCTGTCAACCGGGTCGGTATTTCCATTTCCGTAGATCACCACTTACTTTCCTCCGTCCACCGTACACCCCAAGGGCCCACAATGACCATAATTGGGCGATACTCAACGAGTATGCCAAGCAAGACCTCTTATTAGGTCGAGCTTATGTGTATCTCATGGCTCGTCCAAATCCCCGACCAAGCCCATTGCTGGCTCGAGTCTAAGGACGGCCTATGAGTTTGGGCGTCCCCCATTCATTTGGTAGTCGAGGAGATTCACTCCAACGACACAAGCATTCATGACATGACATTGCATTTCATTCATTCATTCAATACATTTCATTCATTCATTCATTCATTCATTTGAAATTAGAACGAGTGCGATAAAGTACGCACCCGCCCTTATTTTTAAAACTCCCAACAAGTATCACAATAAGCAAGTATCAAATTCATACACTTGACACTCACCGAGCAATTCAATAAGAATTATTTTCTGGGAGTTCAAGTGTCCACGGTGAGATCCTCTTGAAGGTCTCCTTGCGCGCCTGGCAATTTAATAGTGGATAATCACACAATTAACCCACTTATCAAGAAAGATTGTACACTAGTACAATCTAAGAATTATTTTGCAAAAAGGAACCTCAATTACACGTAAATCGAGGTTCAACTTGCCTTTTATTAGGTACAATATTATTTGAGTTTTTATCATGAAAATCGTAAGCAAAACGTTTTAAGAATATCGAAAGAATAAAGAGTTCTCGAAAAACTCTATTTCTTTGAAATTGGAAAATTTTCCAGTTTTATGATGAATCTTTGAAAAATCATAACTCGCTCGGTATAAGTTGAGAATTGGAAAACTTTATACCGTTGGAAACCTCTTAGAGAGTACTATAAGTTCCTAGAAGACACTTTTCCATGAATCGAAGTGAAAAGTGGTCAAAAATGAGCTTGAAAACGCAGGGTTGGTTTTCATGGCAGAATTAAGTTGGATTTCGGCCAACTTTGGAAATTCGGCACGATTCACACGTTGCAAACCGGCCTCTGAAATTTACAGCTCAATTAGTGTTACAAGGGAGGTTTATAACAAAACAAGCGGATCAAGAATCAGAGTTTCGAGCTCCGAGATACGGTAGCCCAAAGTTGAGCAAATTCAAGACTGGATGAGAATTTTCCAGATTTGAACCCCCAACTTTAGAATTTTAACTAGGTATCGAAACGAACTTGAATTGGCACCAAAATTGGCAGTATTTCAATACTATATGGAAAGTATCTCTCTATCGAATTTCGGGGAAAAATACCTTCGGCAAGGTAGTTAATTAGCCAACCAAAGTTCAAGAAAAATCCTAAGGCAATCTGCCTTTGACTTTCATTTCCCAAATTTCCAATCGTCCAACCAAGAAGGTTATCCAACCATGGTTCATTTGTAAAAATAAGGGTCTAAGATACACCCATAATATCTTTGGTAGTGTTTAATATCAAAAACATCAACTAGCAAGTTCACTACAAGATTTGGTTCCAAACCAGTCCAAACATCATGGTTTTCCAAAGCAGAGCAGTCCACTTGTTTCAGTCACAAATCAGTCAATATAGCTCGAAATCGAGCATGGCTTACGCCGTTGGAAAATACATTCATAGGACTAAAATATCACAGAAGAAATCATTTCCAAATTCGGCACCCATCTGGTTCAAATTCGGGCATCAAGTTGCTGCCTGAACACTTCATTCCAGATGAACAGAGTGGCAGGACAGCGAACTTAAAACATTTGGTTCGACTTGGTCACAAGGAATCAGAACGTGCATTTTATACCAAATTAAAGCTAGGAATGTCTAGTTTCAAACGCCACCGACGGCACATGATTTCGACATCCGAGGACAGAGTTATAGCCAAAATGCCAACGCTGGACAGTGCAATACGGGACAGATTCCAGATTGCCACTTCTAGGAGAAAAATTCATTTGACCCACCAAACGTTAATGTTTTCCAACGAAAATTTTTACACACATAATATAACATATATACATCAGGTTCATGCCAAAAGATCACCAAAAATGGGCCTTCTTATGGCCGAACAAAACAGGGGCATTTTCGGAAATTCTTGCCAAGACCTCTACTTTGAGTTTCCAACAATAACACTCCATAAACTCATCATTATAACCACTAAACTACCATTAAATCCAACATTAATCCTCAAATCAGCAACAACAACCCAAGTGTGGGAATACCAAGAGCCCACTCATTTCATTTTCACCATAAACAAGCTAACTAAGTGCATGCATGAGCTTAATCTTGCTATATAACTTCCAATAGACAAGAATCCAAGGGTTGATCATTACCTATTCCTTGGGTGTGCAAGATCAGAAATTTCGGCCCTCTTGAAGCTCCAAGAACCCGTGAAGATGCAGCCTTTTGTTAGCTAAATCCAACCTCCAAGAGGTTTGCTAAGTGGTCTCCAAGTTTGGTGTGATTTGGAGGTGATTTGGGGTAGTTTTGGTTGAGATTAGTGTGCAGAATTTTTGTTGCAAATGAGTTAGAGAGAGAGAGAAGCTTGGCCGGCTGTGAGGAGAGAGAAGAGAGAGTGTGATTTTGATCTAAGTTGGCTTCTCAAAGAAGATTAAATGTGTGGTGAAAAATTGCTCCAAAGTCAACTCTTGTAAGGCTCGTTTGGCACGTTTTTAGGCTCGATTTTCTCGCGCGTTTGGTTCACTAGTGCACTAAACCTCTAATGCACTCATGTTAATATGGACATTATTCACTCTTAATTGTCTCGAAACAAGAGTCTAAAGTTCCTCAAATAAAGTCGCGCGTGTGAAAACGCGTACCGTCAATTTTAACGCTATAACGCGAAACTTTCGGAAAATTCTTATAACGATTGCACTACTAACTATCACTTGAATATTTATTCATAAGATTACCTATTTTAGGACCATGGTACAAGTCTCCAATATTCCAAGCTTATTATGCTACTACGCGGATAAAATCTCCAAGTACTATTCACTATTTTTACGCAACGCGCTCTAGGAAATTAATTTTTGAAACGAATCATTTTAAAAATATAACGAAGTTATATTACCACTTATTTAGGTCTAATAAGACTAGAAAATATTCCTTGGAAATAAAATCCAATTAAATAATTTATTAAGCCATAAATTAGGCATAAAATAATAGTTTTTACGAGTCCTCACATCCTCTCCCTCTTAAGAAAATTTCGTCCTCGAAATTTACCTTGGTCGATGAACAAGTCTGGATACTTCTCCCTGATTGTCTCTTCAACTTCCCATGTTGCTTCCTCTACTCCATGGTTCTTCCATAAAACTTTCACTAGTGGTATCTGCTTGTTCCTCAATTCCTTCACCTTTCGATCCAGAAGTTTTACCGGTCTCTCCTCATAGGTCAGGGTTTCATCAATCTCAATATTCTCCGATTGTAAAACATGAGAGGGGTCTGGATGATACTTCTTAAGCATGGACACATGAAACACGTTATGAATACGAGATAAACTCGGTGGTAATTCCAGCTTATAGGCTACATTCCCAACTCGCTGAATAATCCTATAAGGCCCTACAAACCTTGGTTGTAGTTTCTTCCCTTTTCCGGACATCAAACTTGCTTTTAAAGGCGTAATCTTGAGAAATACCATATCTCCAACAGTGAACTCTAAATCCTTCCTCCGATTGTCGGCATAACTTTTTTGTCTACTCTGAGCGGTTTGAATTCTTTGCCGTACCAATTTCACCTTTTCATTAGCCTCCTGGATGTACTGTAAACTTTGATCGGTGTGCCTCTTCCAAAATTTCTTTTCTAAGCCCTTCATCCTTTGGCATAACCACCCGATTTCGAAATCTCAATATTCCATCTGATCCCAAAGTGAAATCGGTCTGGTCTCCCATCTTGACTTTCTCCACCAACTTTTGCATTTCAGGGTCCTTTTCCTGAGATTCCTTAATACGTTCCAATAAAGTGGAGGTTATCACAATATTCCCCAAAATCACTTTCCTTGGTTCTAATCGAGGATTCCAATAACTAACTTCCTCCAACAATCGAAATTCCTTAATCATCAATCCAGCCATTTGTACCTGACGGCTCAAAGCATCGGCCACTACATTGGCCTTTCCAGGGTGGTACTTAATAATGCAGTCATAATCTTCCAGAAGTTCCATCCATCTGCGTTGTCTCAAATTCAGTTCTTTCTGAGAAAATAAGTACTTAAGGCTTTTGTGATCTGTAAAAATCTCAAATGTCACTCCGTACAAATAGTGTCTCCATTTCTTCAAAGCAAAGACCACAGCCGCTAACTCCAAATCATGGGTCGGATAATTTCCCTCATGCGGCTTCAATTTTCTAGAGGCATAAGCTATCACTTTATCATTTTGCATCAAAACACATCCCAAACCTTCCTTAGATGCATCGGTGTAAACCACAAAACTATCATGTCCATTTGGTAGAGCTAGAACAGGCGCTCTAGTCAACCGTCTTTTCAACTCCTGAAAACTTCCTTCACACTTAGAACTCCAAATAAACTTTCCATTTTTCTTGGTCAACTCAGTCATAGGTCCAGCGATTTTCGAAAAATCCTGGATGAATCTCCGGTAATACCCTGCCAATCCTATAAAACTCCGAACTTCCGTTGGATTTTTCGGTCGTTTCCATTTTGAAACAGCTTCCACTTTAGCTGGATCCACTTTAATCCCATCCTTAGAAATTATATGCCCTAGGAAAGTCACTTCCTTTAGCCAGAATTCACACTTGCTAAACTTAGCATATAGCTGATGTTCCCTCAAGATTTGTAAAACCGTTCTCAAATGTTTCTCATGATCTTTCACATTCTTAGAATACACCAAAATGTCATCAATGAAGATCACCACAAATTGATCCAAGTAAGGCTTAAAAACCCTATGCATTAAATCCATGAAAGCGGCAGGTGCATTGGTTAACCCAAAAGGCATTACTGCAAACTCGAAATGTCCATACCTCGAGTTAAAAGCAGTCTTAGGTATATCCTTCTCCAAAATCCTCAATTGATAGTAACCTTGCCTTAGATCCAACTTTGAAAACACTACCGCCCCTTGCAGTTGGTCAAACAGTTCATCAATGTGGGGCAGTGGGTATTTATTCTTAATCGTAACATCATTTAAGCCTCGATAATCTATACATAACCTCAAACTCCCATCCTTCTTCTTTACAAACAAAACTGGGGCTCACCACGGGGAATCACTCTCCCGTATAAAACCTCGTTCCAACAAATCCTGTAATTGTAATTTTCAACTCCTTCAATTCAGCTAGGGCCATCCTGTATGGTGTCCTTGATATAGGTGCTGTTCCCGGAGCTAAATCAATTTTAAAAGCTATTTCCCGTTCCGGGGGTAGAGACTCCAATTCTTCAGGAAAAACATCAGAAAATTCTTTTACTACCAGTGTGTCCTCCAGATTCACCTTATCGCTAGGGGTATTAATAAGAAAAGCCAAATACCCTTGAGCTCCTTTACTTAACAACTTTCTAGCCCGAATTCCCGAAATAAGTGCAGACGAGGCTAACTTACCCCTTACATCCAGTACAGCATGGCTTATATAATAATCACTTATCAGGTTCAAGTATTACATATCACACCAATCCAACCTATCAAATAGTCATGGTCCAATAGGGAATTAATCGCGTAATCAGATAAAACAGGCAAAAAGCTTGAAGTCGGACGTAAAGTCCCAGACATTTGGAAGAAATTCAGGATATAGCGAAGCTTCAAATCAAAAGTTCATCCCTGGTGGTGCTGGACAACACAACAAGCAATGCCCCACCAGAGAGTTTCAGTTCAACCGCTACAGAAGAGTAGTAGCCGGTCTACAACCACACCAGTACGAATAAGTTCAAGAGTAGGGTCAAAGCAGAGCCAAATACTTCAGGTTCATGGTGCATGAGTACGAACAAAAGTATAAGTTCAAGTTCAAGTGCAAGTTCAAGTTCAAATTCAAGGGTCATGAGTACGAGTAAGAACACACTGGCCTAACCTCTGTCCAGCAATTCACATTCTTAAACAGTCACAAAATTCAAGTCCACATTCCATATATTCAGTCAAATTAGGTCCATTGAGGATACGCAAGAGCACACTAGCCTAAACAGGTTCAAGTCTCAAGTAAGCTCAGTCTAATCGGTTTCAGGCAGTTCGAGTTCTCTTACCAACCCACTGCAATACTTTCGGAGTTCAAACTTCCTAAGATTGAAATACTGGCACAGAACCAATCATAACATATATTGCGCACAAGAAAAGCTCACCAAGTTTCTAGCTAGGTTAATCCATTATACACTAGTAGATCGGAGCTTCGGGTTTATGTTCGATTCATATTCGGTACTAGGGACCTATTAAATTATATGAAACTGTCTATCAATTTGTCTCACAAGTACAGGGTTGTCTAAGCCCTCGGTCACGGTCCCCTTTTCTCGTTCCTGCTTCCCTACTTAAGAAAAGTCTATAAGCACAGGAAAAGGCATAGCTAAGCATAAAGAGCACATTGCGTATACAAGTTGCAAACACATTTAAAATCAGGTCATGATTCGTTACATGTATCAAAAGTTATAACACGGTTAGAAGTTACAAAACAAGACCAATATGTCCAATATTGCACATAGGCAATTAAGTGCTACAAAAATATAGAAGTACATACAAGCAGGATACAAAAGGCCTCACAGCGTGCACTACCCCTTTCTAAGTCCATAGTTAACCCAAAGGGTCCAGACATCACTAATTTCAATCAGATCACACGCCTTTACGAAATTAGATCCAATAAAGCCATAACGCAAGCTAAAACCAAGATTATCCATTCGAAGTTCAAAATCTTTAATAACCAGCCACCAGTCGGAACACCATCATCTCCAAAATAACCAGTCTTAGGGTTTTGTAATTAAAGTTTCAAGCTCCAAGTTCAAACCCAAGAATAAGTACAACTTACTACCTTACGTGTCGAATGGAAACCAAATCAATTCACACTAACTTGTACTCTTGAATGCAGTTGCTCTCTATATCTCAAAGTTGCCTCAGTCCGTACATTTAAAATTGGCTCACTCTTCTTGAAAGTCAAGAATTTTAAAACATAAGAAGAGTATTTCAAGTAATCAAAATCTTATCAAGTTCAGGATTCACATTATTAAACATAAGCTTGCCATTCTTTCGAAAACTCAGGATATATAGATATATTTTTCTTCGTGTAAAGCATGGACAAATTCAAGTGTGAGATTACACCAATATACAATCAAGGGGGAAAACTTAGTTTAGAAAATGTTAATCTTGTATTAACCCATCATATACAAAGTTCAACAACTCATTAGTTATTCACAAATTTTCAAATGTGAAATTCAAGTAAAACTCACCCTTTTACCAAAATCGGAAAATTACACATATTTAAAGCACATATATCTTACTTCCACTCATCGCTTACAAATAAAACTAGTACATCCTAGTTTTTCTTTAAATTTTCAAAGCAGAATATCTTTAGAAGATATGTGGGCGAAAAATACATTTTATTCCTTTGTACTTTTATCTTGGTTCAAAATCATCACACATGGAGTTTGACTATCAAATCTCGGTCTCTTACCCTCCATAGCCAGTACTAATAATTATCTCAATTCTTTCCACACTTACAAATATAATGATAATTCAAATTCATCCAATCTTTCACTACAAATCTCTCATCCCATATCTTCCTTCAATATAACATCACCTAATTCCTCAGTTTCTTCTGCAAGTCCCAAATAAGAACTCCCAAATAATAAATTTCTTTAACCCCTAAGATACAATAGATCCTTGTCACATAATATCCAAATTAATCCCACAGTCAGGCATCCTAAACTTTAAGCCTAGGATACGCTACAGAGATCTGAAGCCTAGGCTCTGATACCAACTGTGACGCCCCACATCTCCCTAAGGCGGACCAAAGGGTATCCGCGGACGCCTGCCCAGCTCACGCCAGGACTCAAGCAATTCCATTCAATTTCAAACCGAACTAATCACTTCGATGAGAACAACATGACTACAATAATGCGGAAGCGTTCAAGCTTAATAAGTCACTTAATGTATAACCAGTACATCGGGTAATCATGAAACGGCTTAATTTCAAAGTACACATCAGGGCCCAAACCTTTCAAGTTTTCAATTTCCAAAAGTACAACCCAAACCAGGGCCTAGTCAAAATATATAACAGGAGTCTTAACAAAATTACAACGGATGGTTTCTCCATATTTCTCCAAGAGTCGGTCCTGTTAAGGAAAACAAAACTATAGGGTGAGCTAAACGCTCGTGAGGCCAAGAACACACATGCAAGCACTTAGTCAAATAACAATCCCAAATTTAATAAATAAAGCCATGTCTTTTCAATACTCAATCAATCAAACATGAAAGGTAATCAGAAACAATTCAAGGATATAGTAGCTCTCAGGAGCTAAGTTCCACTTGATCTGCCGTTGTCATTCGTATACCTTCCCGCATTGACCCTCCTGTCAACCGGGTCGGTATTTCCATTTCCGTAGATCACCACTTACTTTCCTCCGTCCACCGTACACCCCAAGGGCCCACAATGACCATAATTGGGCGATACTCAACGAGTATGCCAAGCAAGACCTCTTATTAGGTCGAGCTTATGTGTATCTCATGGCTCGTCCAAATCCCCGACCAAGCCCATTGCTGGCTCGAGTCTAAGGACGGCCTATGAGTTTGGGCGTCCCCCATTCATTTGGTAGTCGAGGAGATTCACTACAACGAC